>NC_090647.1:270320399-270486235 GCF_040937935.1 Hyperolius riggenbachi | reverse complement strand
ACTTATTTCACTTAATGAAATGCAAATCAGTTGCTATCTTTATTTTTTCGATTTTCCTTTTGATGTGCTATCTGCCACTGTTAAAATAAACCTACCATTGAAATGATACTGTTCTGAGACTTTTCATTTCTTTGTCATTGGACAAACTTACAAAATCAGTGAGGGGGTCAAATAATTATTTCCTCCACTGTATATATGTGTGTGTGTGTATATATATATATATATATATATATATATATATATATATATATATATATATACACACACACACATACATATATACATACAGCTGATACTGATGGAATACAAGGAGTGCATGCTTTTATATGTGCAGAAGCCTCTTAGGGGTCCCCTTCCACAGTGATCTTAATTTAGGGAGGGGAAGTTATATATTATTAATGGGTGAATAGACCAGTCTATTGATGTACAATAATCTCTTTATATAATTTCCCTGTGTCCCATGTCCCTGTGTCAGTGCTTTTGCGCTACTGCGCATGTCCAGCACTGACAGCTGTTGGGACAGGACGCAGGACGGGCCAGGGGGCGGGATGGCCGGGCATATGGGCGCGCATGCGCGCTGTAATGCTGCGGCGGGGACAGACCTAGAGCCCATTTTTAAATGGGCTTAGGTCAGCTAGTCCTATACAATAAAACGCAAGTGTCCCCTGCGTCTGTCCCTGTGTCAGTGCTTTGCACTACTGCGCATGTCAAGCACTGACAGCTGTTGGGACAGGATGCAGGGCAGGCGGGCCGGCTGGCCGAGCGGATGGACGTTTGCGTGCACGGTGGGCGGGGGCGCACGCACTTACTGGCGGCGGTAGCAGCGTGAAGAGACCTAGAGCCCGTTTTTTAAACAGGCTTAGGTCAATTAGTAAAGTATATATTTTATTAAAGTGCACCCAAGGTGAAACTCGGGTACAAAAACAAATACCTAAGAAGAGGGGAGCCTGAATGCAATAGAGGCTTCCCACACCATTCTCTGGTCCATGTTGAGCGTACCACCCCCCCCTTAAGGCACAAGCGCAGCCGTACTGCCCTACAAGTATGTCTGCACCTGAGCAGTAAGCCGGAGCCCTCCCTGGGCAAGTGGCTCCATGCTACTGCTTGTGCCAGAAGAGGAGTTCAGCCCCGATGTTCCAGAGGGTCCCTAGCCATGGGGCAGATCCAGAGGATAGCACAGGAATCTCTGTTGGATCCAGAGGCTTCCCTCTCCTTGGATATTTTATTGTACACCCGAGGTTCACCTCGGGTTTGCTTTTAGCACTTTAGACATTTTAAATACACACAATGTGGTGACCCCCAGCTGCGAACAATAAAATAGCATACAGTTCATACATACATACATAGAAGAATAGGTCAACACGGGATCTTTAGACAGTTTTGGTGATCTGTCACAGCCTCATTGGCACAACTGCTAGCTATCCCACATAAGCCTTTGACTCCTAGTTGAAGTTTACTTATTGGACTTTCCTCAAAGAAACAATTTTTCTTGCAAGGCGGACAGCAGCTCTTAACGTGGAACTGTTGCGAAAATCTTAAAATTTAAAACACATACAAATAAGAAGTACTTTTCTTCCAGAGTAAAATGAGCCATACATTACTTTTCTCCTATGTTGCTGTCACTTACATTAGGTAGTAGAAATCTGATATTACCCACAGGTTTTGGGTTAATCCATCTCTTCATGGGGGATTCTTGGCATGGCTTTTATTCTTTATAAAGACATTCCCTGAAAAAGATTTATACAAAGATGCTGGCCAGCCTCCCTGCTCGCTGCACAATGGTTTGGCAATTGGACAGAGCAACTGCAATTCACTGAGTGCTTTTAAAAATAAAGAAAACCCTGAGAACCCCCCCCCATGAGAATATGGGCTAGTCCAAAATCTGTCGGTAATGTCAGATCCCATCAATGGATATATTAACATCATGTAGATGGAGATTTGTTTAATACTAACTGGTAATATGTGCAGCACAGTGGCATAGTGATTAACACTTTCACCATGCAGCATTTGGCCCCTGGTTCAAATCTAAGCCAGGGCACTATGTATGTTCTTCTCCCCATGTCTGCGTGGGTTTCCTCCAGGCACTCCAGTTTCCTCCCATATCCCAAAACCATACAGATAAGTTAATTGGCTTCCCCCTAAAATTGGCCCTAGACTATGATACATACACTACACAATAGATGCATAGACATATGACCATGGTAGGGATAAGATTATGAGCCCCTCTGAGGGACAGTTAAGTGACAAGACAATATACTCTATACAGTGCTAATAATAATAATTATGTTATGTCGCTGTAGTTCATTTTTGAAAATTGACCACCTTTACGATGTACACTGTACTATTAGATCATTCCCCTCCCCCCTTTCTGTTCCAGGTAAAACAAGTTAAATAAAGTTTAATCACTTTGAATTACGGGGAGTAGTGATATAAAAGGGGGGGGGGGGGGGGCAGAAACACTTAGGAGATGTATTTACATAGCTGAACCAGCACTTCACCGTACCTTTTGAACAATGTTGGAGGATCTCAGCCAGACCCTTCAGCACCTGAGCAATTACATAACTGGGGAGGAGAGGGTACATAATATAAATAATTAATGACACTGTAGTAATAACATCCTGCCAAACAAGTGTACACAGTACAAGAATTGTGTATTTATGGTGTAGGGGTTTCATATACAGTATGTGCTAAAGGGGAGCGCCATCTTGTGGTAAAAAGTTGGTATGACAATTATCCACTGTCAATGTCCCAAGATGTTTAATATAATTTTGCCTTCTTAATACAGAAGGCAATAGCAATAATTCAGCATTTAATGAACAAATAAGATCTTGCAAGATGCAGCAGTGCAGAATATACAAATTATGTCTTCACGTCCCTAAAAGCCAGGCACACATTCTGAAACACTGGTGTATAGTAAGTCTAAAGCTTACACATTCTACAGAGCCACACCAATTCATCATACATACAGCTGTGCCTGGCTTTTAGGGGTATAAAGAGATTATTTGCATATCCCGTCAGTGAAGCACTATGTGAAATCTTATTAACTCACTTAGGCCCCATTTCCAATACAGACATGACACCCATGGCAATGCAAATTTGCATCAAAGTCCACAGCTGTGCCAACGCACGGCAATGGGAATTTGGATGTGATGTTCGTAAAAAATTTTTTTTGGTTTTTTTTGCCCTCCTGCACGCAATTTAGAAGCAGCTTATTGATTTCAATAGGCTATCATTCCAGATTTGAATTTATGTGCAGTAAACCGGAAGAAATGGGATTGTGTAGAAACAGGGCGGGTAAAGCTGAATTACTGTAAATACCTACTGTTTTAGGAAGGCAAAGTTATATTTATAGCTATTTTAGTAAAAGGAATTTTCAATTTCTTTAAGCCCCTCATACTCTCTGTCACTATCAGGACTGAATTAAGATGACAAAGGTGTGAAAGACATTATTACTTTTACTGAAGTATAATCTACTACAAGTGACATGATTGTTGCCTACAAAAGCATCACCAAATATGAATTAAACATATCTTTTCCTATTAATATGTGAATTACATATTTTTTAGGTATCTTCAGGTTCCCTAGTTTAAGTCATTTGTTGTTTGTTTTTGATCCGCTAGGCTTTTCTCTTTAATAATATATTAAAGGACAACTGAAGTGAGAGGATATGGAGGCTGCCATATTTATTTCCTTTTAAGCTAATGCTTCATACACACTTGAGATAAAAGTCTTTGGAAAATGCAAGATCACAGACCAATTTTACCCCCTTCCATGTAGTATGAGAGCCATACCTACACAGTCTATTCTATGGAGCTGCACTCCTCATCAAATAAAATCTTTGCAGGATGCTGCACACAAAGATGCCCGTACACATTCAAAAGATCATTATCTGCAAAAGATCTGTTCCTGCAAAAAATCCATTCCTGCAAAATGCATTCATAGTCTATGAGATCTGCAGATCCTCATACACACCTGGTTTAACAGACAATCATCTGCAGATCAGATCCACCAGGATGGATCTTCAGATCTGCAGATGATTGCCAGATATGCAGATGAAGTCTCTTAAACCAGGTGTGTATGAGGATCTGCAAATCTCATAGACTATGAATGCATTTTGTAGGAATGGATTATTTGGTACATTGCCGCACAAAGGAAGTTGCAGAGCATGCTGGGTTGTCTTTTTTTGCTTCTTTACTTTCCCCTCAGACTTAAAGAGGAACTCCAGTGAAAATAATGTAATAAAAAGTGTTTCATTTTTTACAATAATTATGTATAAATGATTAATTAGTCAGTGTTTGCCCATTGTAAAATCTTTGAAATCCTTGATTTACATTCTGACATTTATTACATGGTGACATTTTTACTGTGGGCAGGTGATATAGCTGCTGCATGGTTTTTTGGCAGTTGGAATGCAACAAGGTTCACAGACAGGAAACTGCCAAGAGTACATACGCAGAGTTTATTGTGGGATGGGTTTTACCACATTATCAGCCATACAGAGCCCCCTGATGGTCTGTTTGTGAAAAGGAATAGATTTCTCATGGAAAAGGGGATACCAGCTACTGATTGGGATAAAGTTCAATTCTTGGTCAGAGTTCCTCTTTAAAGAGAATCTGTATTGTTAAAATCGCACAAAAGTAAACATACCAGTGCGTTAGGGGACATCTCCTATTACCCTCTGACACAATTTCGCCGCTCCTCGCCGCATTAAAAGTGGTTTAAAAACAGTTTTAAAAAGTTTGTTTATAAACAAACAAAATGGCCACCAAAACAGGAAGTAGGTTGATGTACAGTATGTCCACACATAGAAAATACATCCATACACAAGCAGGCTATATACAGCCTTCCTTTTGAATCTCAAGAGATCATTTGTGTGTTTCTTTCCCCCGTTCTCATGCACTGAAGTTTCAGGCTGCTCGTTTCTTCCTGCAAACAGCTTTGCCCTTGTCTGTAATTCTTCAGTATGTGAAAGCCCAGCCAGCTCAGAGGACGATTTATCCAGCTTGTAAAAGATGAGAGAAGAGAGAAGCTGCACTAATCTAAATAATACACAGGCAGTGTGCATAGAGGGGCCTGGAAGGGGGAGTTCATAGCAGAACCACAACACTGAAGAACTTGGCAGCCTTCCAGACACAGGCCGACAAGTCTGACAGGGGAAAGATACATTGATTTATTACAGAGACTGTGATAGTATAAAGTGCTGCAGTAAGCCAGAACACATTAGAATAGCTTTTGGAACTTGTAGGATGATAAAAAACAGGATGCAATTTTGTTATGGAGTCTCTTTAACTGAGAGTCCAGGAAAAATCCCCGCTACAACCAGATGGTGGGACATATCAAAAAGACCTTTATTTGTAATCCAACAATGTTGCAAAAAAAGCTCACGCGTATCGGAGCAACGGCTCCTTAATCATAGCTATGATTAAGGAGCCGTTGCTCCGATACGCGTGAGCTTTTCTTGCAACATTGTTGGATTACAAATAAAGGTCTTTTTGATATATCCCACCATCTGGTGTAGCAGGATTTTTCCTGGACTCTCTGGACATTTTGGTTTCAACTTCCCAGCTCCCATATGGGTCACATACGTGAGTGCAGCAGCCTGTTTACTAGCCCTCTTCCTCTTTCACTAATGCAGCCCGATTGGTTGAAACCTCTTTCCCTTCTGTTTTCCCCTGCCCCACCTCTGTTCCTCTCTGATTGGCCAATATTTATCAGGCTGAGAAAATTCACTTTCTATTGCAGAGCTGGTGGGGAGTGCCTGAAGACTGGTAGGAGGGCAGGCAATGCATACATAATCAGGCAGAGGAGAGTAAGGGAGGAAATGACACCAGGATTGGCTTCAAGATAGACACAGTTAAACTGGAGAATCCTAGGAAGGATTTCCTCTTTTTTTTTTACTATAGAAAAATCGCTAAAATCAAAACATGGAAAGTGCAATACATATGTTATGTAAGTAGAGCAAGTATTTATCTACTTATATATGTGTGTTTTTTTTCTGAGTATGGCTGACAGCTCCTCTTTAAGACATTGGCCACTATTCACTAAGATCATGCTGGTGATAATAAAGCAAGTGAAAAGTTATCATCACACATCAAGCTGTATTTTAAGTGTTAATTCACTAAAGAAGCTTGCCTTATTAACATGTAGTGATAAGCTTTCACAGTGTGAGTGTTGTTTTATCACTCCAGTCCTTAAGTTATCACCACTGTAGTTATTCTGATTTGCAGAGGATAGGGAGAGGAAGAGGACACGCAGGCAGGATGCAGCTCCACCCCTCCTGCTGCCAGCACGATTATAGCTAGCCTGTGTAGGACAGCAAGGGAAGGAGAGAGAGAGAGGCTGTGTGCATTTCTGTGTCTCTATGTGTGGGGATATAGAATGAATATATATATATATATATATATATATATATATATATATATATATATATATCTCAGAATGCTTCACTTTACATTGCAGTTTGTAGTAACACTCCCCCAGGGGCGTAACTAGAAAAAAATCCGCCGCCCAGGGCCCACTCAGGGACTTTTTGGGGGGCAGGAGGGGGTGGCAACATAAGAGGAGAGCGTGGCCGCAGATCCCTCTTCCCCACTGATCTGCGGCCACGCTGTCCTCTTATGTTGTGACCCCTCCTGCCCCCCAAAAAAGTCCCTGAGCAGGCCCTAGGGATCGCATCCCCTATTGTTACGCCGGTGCACTCCGCTAAAGGACAGCTCCAGCCAAGCAGTGGCGGCTCCAGCTTCAAATTTTTTGGGGGGCTCAAAGGGGGCACAAGGGTTGGCAGGCCGGGCTTGGCTGGGGGGGGTAATTTGTGCCGCGCGTGGCGCGGGGGAAAAATTGCGCTTGGTCATGACGTCATGTGGGCGGGGCTAACTGTAATGTAGTTGTACCAGCTAACGTAGTTACATAAAAAAAAAAATGAATTAAACGCACATACTGACACATAGCCTTTCACCAGTAAATGCACATAAGAGTCAGCTTTTCACCAGTAAATGCACATAATGACAGACAGCGTTTCCTCAGTTAATGCACATAAGAGACAACTTTTCACCAGTTAATGCACGTAATGACAGACTGCATTTCCGCAGTAAATGCACATAAGAGACAGACAGCATTTCCCCAATAAATCCACATAAAAAGACAACTTTTCACCAGTTCATGCACATAATGACAGACAGCATTTCCCCAGTAAATACACATAAGCGACAACTTTTCACCAGTAAATGCACATAATGACAGACAGCCAGTGTCCCCAGTATATGTAGCCAGGCGTATAGCTCTCCCCCAGTATATGTTGTCAGGCTGGTGGTGGTGGGCTGGGGCCCCAGGGCACCTCAATCCTGACTGGTGGTGGGCGGCCTCAGGCCTGCGTGGCTGGTGGTGGTGGTCTAGGGGACCCAGGGCAGCTCAGGCCTGGCTGGTGGTGGTGGGCTGGGGGCCCCAGGGCAGCTCAGGCCTGGCTGGTGGTGGTGGGCTGGGGGGCCCTAGGGCAGCTCAGGCCTGGCTAGTGGCGGTGGGCTGGGGGCCCCAGGGCACCTCAGGCCTAGCTGGTGGTGGCGGGGCTGGGAGGAAGGGCTCAGGCCTGGCTGGTGGTGGTAGGCTGGGGGCCCCAGGGCAGCTAAGGCCTGGCTGGTGCGGTGGTAGGCTGGGGGTCCCAGGGCAGCTTAGGCCTGGCTAGTGGCGGTGGGCTGGGGGCCCCAGGGCACCTCAGGCCTAGCTGGTGGTGGCGGGCTGGGAGGAAGGGCTCAGGCCTGGCTGGTGGTGGTAGGCTGGGGGCCCCAGGGCAGCTAAGGCCTGGCTGGTGCGGGTGGTAGGCTGGGGGTCCCAGGGCAGCTTAGGCCTGGCTGGTGGTGGTAGGTAGGCTGGGGGCCCCAGGGCAGCTAAGGCCTGGCTGGTGGGTGGTAGGTAGGCTGGGGGCCCCAGGGCAGCTAAGGCCTGGCTGGGTGGCAGGCTGGGGGCCCCAGGGCAGCTAAGGCCTGGCTGGATGTGGTAGGTAGGCTGGGGGCCCCAGGGCAGCTAAGGCCTGGCTGGTGCGGGTGGTAGGCTGGGGGCCCCAGGGCAGCTAAGGCCTGGCTGGTGGTGGTAGGTAGGCTGGGGGCCCCAGGGCAGCTAAGGCCTGGCTGGTGCGGTGGTAGACTGGGGGGCCCCAGGGCAGCTAAGGCCTGGCTGGTGCAGTGGTAGGCTGGGGGGCCCCAGGGCAGCTAAGGCCTGGCTCCTGGCTGGTGGTGGGTGGGCTGGGGCGACCCAGTCCTGGTGGTTGGTGGTGCCACCTGGCTGTGCTGGTGCTAGGCTCAGGAAGGCAGCTCAGGCCTGGGTGGCTGCCTGCAGTGCCTGGGACTGGTGCAAAAAACTATTTGGCTGGCTGCCAGAGTAGTGAACAGGAGGACAGCAGGACACCCACCTTGAGCTGCAGACTGCAGTAGCCTCTCTGGACCTGTTGTGCGCTGCTGCTGACCAGACCACCGTGGGTGCCACCTTGCCTGCTGGGGCTGGCTGGGGCCTGGGGAGGTCACACTCACTGCCACTGGGTTGGACGGTGTGACTGGCTATGCGGGGCGGGGGTGCCGCGGCGCAACTACTAGCTGCGCGGGCGAGGAGGAGAGCACGCTGCACGTCACGTGATCCCTGCATGCCGCCGCCAGATACGTGACGCATAGCGCGTACTATACTGTCTGTCTCCAGCACCCGTTCGGGGCGGGGCGGCGGTGACTGGTGTGTGGTGACAGTCAGCACCAGCCCAAGCCCTCAGCTCCTCCCATTCAGACACTCCCAGCCGCAGGCTCGTCGTCAGTAGGCTCGTCCTTGCAGGCAGTGCAGCCAGTAAGCAAGGTCGGGTCGGACGCGGCGGGGGGGGGGGGGGGGGCTTTTAGGGGGGCTAATGAGTCGCCAGCTGGGGCTGAAGCCTGGGTAAGCAAAAATCTACTCAGCAGAACTGAAAAGGCTTGGTGTTATGTTGTTATTCACGTTGCCTAGCAACTGGAAAGGGTGATCAGCACACAGGACAGTTGGGAACTGTGTCTCATGCTCCCTGTCACCTCCTTTCAACCAAAAAGATGGCTGCCATCATGAAATCAAACATTTGCCTGTTCTTTTAACCACTTGAGGACTCAGCCTTTACCCTCCCCCCCTTAAGGACCAGCGCTGTTTTTTTCCATTCAGACCACTGCAGCTTTAACGGTTTATTGCTCGGTCATACAACCTACCACCTAAATGAATTTTGCGTCCTTTTCTTCTCACTAATACAGCTTTCTTTTGATGCTATTTGATTGCTGCTGCGAGGTTTTAGTTTTTATTATATTCATCAAAAAAAGACATGAATTTTGTAAAAAAAAAAAGACTTTTTTAACTTTCTGTGCTGACATTTTTCAAATAAAGTAAAATTTCCTATACATTTGAGCGCAAAAGTTATTCTGCTACATGTCTTTGATAAAAAAACAAAAACATTCAGTGTATATTTATTGGATTGGGTAAAAGTTATAGCGTTTACTAACTATGGTGCCAAAAGTGAATTTTCCCATTTTAAAGCATCTCTGATTTTTCTGACTACCTGTCATGTTTCATGAGGTGCTAAAATTCCAGGATAGTATAAATACCCCCCAAATGACCCCATTTTGGAAAGAAGACATCCCAAAGTATTCATTGAGAGGCATGGTGAGTTCATAGAAGATTTTATTAGCGGAAAATGACACTTCGTGACAAAAAAAAAAAGTTTCCATTTCTGCTAACTTGTAACAAAAAAAAAATGAAATCTGCCATGGACTCAACATGCCCCTCAATGAATACCTTGAAGTGTCTATTTTTCAAAATGGGGTCATTTGTGGGGTGTGTTTACTGTCCTGGCATTTCGGGGGGTGCTGAATTGTAAGCACCCCTGTAAAGCCTAAAGGGGTTAGCGGAAAATGATTTTTATTGGTTTTTTTTACCAAGTGTCATTTTCCGCTAACTTGTGACAAAAAATAAAATCTTCTATGAACTCACCATGCTCCTAACGGAATACCTTGGGGTGTCTTCTTTCTAAAATGGGGTCATTTGTGGGGTTCCTATACTGCTCTGGCATTTTAGGGGCCCTAAACCGTGAGAAGTAGTCTTGAAACCAAATGTTTCAAAATGACCTGTGAAATGCTAAAGGTACTCATTGGACTCTGGGCCCCTTAGCACAGTTATGGTGCAAAAAAGTGCCACACATGTGGTATCGCCGTACTCAGGAGAAGTAGTACAATGTGTGTTGGGGTGTATTTTTACACATACCCATATTGGGTGGGAGAAATATCTCTGTAAATGGACAATTGTGTGTAAAGAAATCAAAAAAATTGTCATTTACAGAGTGATTTCTTCTACCCAGCATGGGTATGTGTAAAAATACACCCTAAAACACATTGGTCTACTTCTCTCGGGTACGGCGATAGCACGTGTGGCACTTTTTTGCAGCCTAACTGCGCTGAGGGGCCCAACGTGCAATGACTACCTTTGGGCTTTACAGGGGTGCTCACAATTTACCCCCCCCCCCCCCCACATGACAGGACAGTTAAACCCCACAAATGACCCCATTTTGGAAATAAGACACCACAAAGTATTCCATGAGGGGCATGGTGAGGTTATAAAAAATTTTATTTTTTGTCACAAGTTAGCAGAAAAGGATACTTTGTGAAAAAAACAAAAAAAAAAACAATTTATGCTAACTTGTGACAAAAAACAAAATCTTCTATGAACTCACCATGCACCTCACGGAATACTTTGGGGTGTCCTTTTTCCAAAATGGGATCATTTGTGGGGTCTGTCCTGGCATTTTAGGGTCTCTGCAATCATTACATGTATGGCCAGTATTTCTTTTATACTCCTTATATTGGGCATACAGGTAGTGCATTCTGGGCTAAAAGGAAAAATGAACGGCAAACATCCCTTCATTCGCATCGATCAATGTGGATGAACAAATATCTGCCAAAAAATTTGAAAAAAAAAGAAAAGAAAGAGGGGAAGGCGTCCGCCTGGACATAGGAGCTGGCACCCCAAAAAAATCCAAACCCACCAGCTCCTATGCCCAGGCAAACCTGATTTATTCCTCCACATTGATCGATGTGAATGGAGAAATCATTGCTTGAGTTCTTTTTTGATACAAAGTGCTTGCCAAAGCATATGAACCCCAACACCACTCCTCGGCCCATATGCCTCGGCAAATGTATCTTTTTTACTGTGGAGGAGAAATCTCGTCCTACAGCGCTGCATGCACCGATTTTGTGTAACCTGACAGAAGCGCAATGCTTCTGTCAGGATGCATCATCAGTGCTGCAGCCGATTGGTCGGTTGGTCGGTCTGGATAGAAAAAAAGAGAGAAGAAAAACGAAAAAACAAACAAAAATGAGGGGAAGGCGTCCGCCTGGACATAAGAGCTGCCACCCCAAAAAATCCAAATCCACCGATTTTGTGTAACCTGACAGAAGCGCGATTCTTCTGTCAGGATGCATCATCAGTGCTGCAGCTGATTGGTCGGTTGGAAAAAAGAGAGAAGAAGAAAAAAAAAAAAAAAAAGAAAAAAAAAAAAAGCAAGCAGACGGCAAAGCACTTCAATAGCATTAACTTTTTAAACTTTATTAAATATGTTCAAACTAACATTGGTAACCAAATATTAACTTTTTTGCTTACCTGTTTTTTTTTTTGTTTTGTTTTTTTTTTTTACTTGAGATCTGAGGATAAACTTCTCCTCCCCCATGGGTCAATGTGCAAAGTGCAAATCGCACAGATATGTGGCGAAGTACATTATGCATTCTGTCCCAAGTGAAAGGAGAGGTTTCTGGCAGGCCAGTGCATTTGGATCTCTCAAAACCTGATGTTTGGGTTCACACTGCATACTGGCCTATCCGTTCGGTCAAGCCTGCCGCACCGTCTCGCCCAAAACAGACCTTTAGGGAATACCAATAGAGTAGCATTCGGCCTAGCAATTAACTGCGTCACCGTAGACTGCACTAGCGTTAAGTCAAGCACTTCCAGCGTAGGGGGGGGACTGCAAAGTGTGACTTTTGCTAGGCAATTTGCCCTAACGCATCGCGCCAGTGTGAAATAGCACTGAGAGACCCTTGTGTGCCTACTGCTGTGTCTGTAGTTACCTAGGTTCTAAAAGTGTGCCTTCTCGTGGTACCTCTCATAACACTCCCCTAGGCATAGGCCAGGCTCGTCAGGACAGGAGGGACAGTAAACGGGGGTGTCACGCCTTATTCCAGCCTTGTTGCAGACACGACATCTTTTCTGGGGTTGCGTTGAGTTGGGGTACTGGGAATCGGGTAGGCGTAATGCCTTCCATGCAGCCGGCTAGTTGCATTTGGGGGTTGGGCTCTGGCACCTTCTGGATACAGGAGTGCCGAAACGATCTCTTCCTTAAATTGAAGGAAAGATCCAGTTCTCCCAGCCTTACTGTAGCGAACAAAGCTGTTGTACATCGCCAATTGAATTAAATACACAGACACGTTCTTATACCAGCGTCTGGTTTTCCGGGAAATTAAATAGGGCCCTAACATCTGGTCATTGAAGTCCACCCCTCCCATGTTGGCATTATAGTCGTGGACGGCGAGGGGCTTTTCAATGACCTCTGTTGCCCGTGTAATTTGTACTGTCGTGTCTGTGTGAATAGTAGACAGAAGGTAAACGTCCCTCTTGTCCTTCCATTTCACCGAGAGCAAGTCATTGGTACACAAGGTGACCCTCTCCCCCCGTTGAAGTCTTGTGTTAACGAGCCGTTGGGGGAAGCCCCGGCGATTAGGCGGCACGGTGCCCACAGCATCAGATTCCTTCTAACTTTAAGTGCTGATAGAGGGCCACACTTGTGTAAAAGTTGTCCACATAAAGATGGTACCCCATATGGAGCAAGGGTGACACCAAGTCCCACACAATCTTTCCACTGCTCCCCAGGTAGTCAGGACATGCGACCGGCTCCAATTTTGAGTCTTTTCCCTCATAGACCCTAAAACGATATGTATAGCCTGTGGCCCTATCACAGAGCTTATACAGTTTCACCCCATACCGGGCACGCTTGCTTGGGATGTACTGTTTGATGCCAGGGCACCCGGTAAAATGTACGAGGGACTCGTCTACACAGATGTTCTGTTCAGGGGTATAAGCATCTGCAAATGTGGATGACAGGTGGTCTATGAGGGGCCGAATTTTGTGGAGCCGGTCATAAGCTGGGTGCTCTCTTGCATGACAGGTGTTGTTGTCATTGAAATGCAGGAAGCGCAGGATGATCTCAAATCGCATCCTGGACATGGCAGCAGAGAACATGGGCATGTTATGTACTGGGCGTGTAGACCAATAAGAGCGCAATACATTTTTTTTGGTAATACCCATGTTGAGGAGAAGGCCCAATAAAATTTTAAGTTCGGAAACTTGGAGTGGTTTCCACCGAAAAGGCTGGGCGTGGCAGCTTTTCGGATTGGCGGTTATAAATTGTGTGGCATATAGGTTGGTCTCAGCCACAATTAAGTCAAGGAGATCCTGGGTGAGGAACAGTTCAAAAAAGGTCTAGGGCCGATCCTAGTTCAACTGTCTCCTTCTGGACTCCAGACTGGGCGGTGAAAGGGGGCAGTACGGGTGCGGCAGGATCAGGGGAATGCCAATCAGGGTTTGCCAGCACCTCTGGAAAACTAATGGGAATACGGGCCCGTCTACTTGGTGGCTGCGAATCGGGTCTTAATTCACGTACCACCGAACCAGTTTCTACTTCCAGGCTGGTGTTCGCCACTTCACCAGGGTCTTCTATGGTAGTACTGGTGTTGATAGGTCCAGGAGATGCTGCGCTGCTGGTGCATGCCTCACCAAGAAAAATCAGATCAGCGCCAGCACCACTCTGCTGCCCTTGAGACTGATCTTTCGCCACCTGCAGTCCAGTGACATGGGGTGTGGTACGCCTGGCTCTAGCCGGGACCTCAACCTCGTCATCGGAACTATCGGTCAGAGAGCCACTGCTGTCTACAGGATCGTACTCTGAACCAGAAGATTCGTCGAATAAGTCGACCCAATCATCCTCATCCGACTGGTCCATGTACCTGTAGATGTCTTCATTGGAAAACCTCTTTTTTGCCATGGTGGCCTGCTAAATTTAGGAGGTATTTCTCTGAGATTACCCAGGAAAAGAGCACCTACCTAGCGAAAGGGAGTACTTGATAGGTAGAAGCTGTGGACACTGAGTTTTGATTAAAAAAAAATAATCAAAACTGATGTTTACAGTGCCACAGCTAGTGTACATAGTTTTTTGCAGTGATCAGAAAAAAAAAATTCTGTCACTGCGGTGGGGCGGGCTGAACGCAGTGCAGGCGAACGATCAGGTCTGATCAGGCAAACACTGCGTTTTTTTGTGGATCCTAGTGACCCTAATATAGATCTGATTGTGATCACTAATGGTCACTTATAGATACTATATAGTACCAATGCTGATTAGCGACAGTGATGACGCTAATTAGTGACTGTGGTGCAGTGGGCTGAGCACTAACTGAAACTAACAACCCTTTTGCTTAGCTAACTGGCCTAACTGTTACCACTAGTGATACTAAAAAAGTTTTTAGATCACTAGGATAGTGATGGGGGGGGGGGGGGGGGGGAATCAGAGAGCAATCACAAATAATCAAAAACAATCACGAGGCAATTACAACACAATTGCAGCAATCGGCACAATCAAAGCCAATCACGGAGCAATTGAATCCAATAACGCGACAATCAGAAACCAATTACGTGACAATCGAAGCCAATCACACGACAATCGATGCTAATCACAGGGCAAAACAGCCAATCAGAGGGCAATTGGCACAATCAAAACCAATCACGGGCAATTGAAGCCAATCACGCGACAATCGAAAACCAATTACGTGACAATCGAAGCCAATCACATGACAATCGATGCCAATCACAGTGCAATTGAGACAATTGTAGCCAAACAAAGCACAATCAAGCCTTACAGACAGGAGATAAGATACACAATGGCAGGGGGAGAATATACGCAATCAATGCACTAGGAAGGTGTGGGGAGGATCTGAAGGGGTGGGGGGGGGGTGATCAGATAGATGGGTTATTGATGGGTGATAAGTGGGTGTTTACAGGGAAAAACAGATGTAAACAATGGACCGCTCATGTGATGGGGGGGGGGGGGGGCGATCAGAAGCCCCTAAGGGGCAGTTGGGTGTCTGATCTGATGGGGGGCAGTGGCAGGTGGTGACAAGGGATGATTGACAGGTGGCGGATAGGTGATTGACAGCTGATCAGCAGGCAATTACAGGGAAGATAGGTAGATGCAGTATACTCGGGGGGGGGGGGGGGGGAGTTTTGAAGGGGTGGGGGGTGATCAGATACCTCTAAGGGGTAGTTGGGGGTCTGATCTGATGGATAGAAGTGACAGGGGGTGATAGATGGGTTACTGACAGGTAATAAGTGTGTGTTTACAGGGAAAAACAGATGTAAATGATGGATTGCTGATGTGATCAGGGGGGGGGGGGGTCTCAGGGGGATCTGAAAGGGTGGGTGATAAGAAGCCCCTAAGGGGCAGTTGGGGGTCTAATCTGATGGAGGGCAGTGACAGGTGGTGACAAGATCAGAAGCCCCTAAGGGGCAGTTGGGTGTCTGATCTGATGGGGGGCAGTGGCAGGTGGTGACAAGGGATGATTGACAGGTGGCGGATAGGTGATTGACAGCTGATCAGCAGGCAATTACAGGGAAGATAGGTAGATGCAGTATACTCGGGGGGGGGGGGGAGTTTTGAAGGGGTGGGGGGTGATCAGATACCTCTAAGGGGTAGTTGGGGGTCTGATCTGATGGATAGAAGTGACAGGGGGTGATAGATGGGTTACTGACAGGTAATAAGTGTGTGTTTACAGGGAAAAACAGATGTAAATGATGGATTGCTGATGTGATCAGGGGGGGGGGGGGGTCTCAGGGGGATCTGAAAGGGTGGGTGATAAGAAGCCCCTAAGGGGCAGTTGGGGGTCTAATCTGATGGAGGGCAGTGACAGGTGGTGACAAGGGATGATTGACAGGTTGCTGATAGGTGATTGGCAGCTGATCAGTGGGGAGATAGACAGATGCAGGGGAGATAGATAGGTTCGGTATACAGGGGGGGGGGGGGAGATCTGGAGGTGTGGGGGGTGATCAGATACCCCTAAGGGGTAGTTGGGGGTCTGATCTGAAGGATAGAAGTGACAGGTGGTGACAGGGATTTATTGATGGGTGATATGGGGGGTGGTTAGGTCTAATCTGCGGGCTGCAGGGGGGTAGGGTCTGATGGGTGCTGTGGGTGATCGGGGGGTCTGTGGGGCTCCTAAAGTGTGTGTGTGCTCTTACTGTGCCTGCTCTCCTCGCTGGTGTTCGATCGCTAAGTGTGACCACCAGCGGGAGGCAGGCAGTATAATACAGTTTGTTACGTAAACAAACTGTATTATACGCGTTCTATTGGGCACTTTGAAAATTTACAGCCCGCCAGCGCTGCTGATTGGCCGGCGGGCTGACGTCACAAGGGGGCTGAACAGTGTGACGTAGCGATCGCTGATTAATCAGTCTGCAGCCGGCGACGCAGATGTGCGTCGCTGGTCCTGCAGCTGCCACTTTGCAGCTGCACGGTATGAGTGTGCGGTCGGCAAGTGGTTAAAACAGGGTGGGTTTATATTACCTATCTATTTTGATTAACATACCTAATGTAACTTAATGACAGTATGTTTGTTTAGGCTGGAGTTCCTCTTTAACTAAAAGACAGAATCCTTACTTTAACGTACCCCTGACCTGGTTCCCTCCTCCCCCCGATACTTTTATTATGTTTTGTTACTGGTGCTGTGACTAGCACACAGCACCATCCTCCCCCCTCCTGTGCCCCAGTTCTGCTCAGTCGTAATCTTCGACTGAGGCAGAACGTTGAATATGTGCGGGGAGGAAGTGGCAGTTCTTCCTACCCTCTGCCCGTCTATAATTCAGCCTCCTCCACCTGCCGCTATAGTTCCCCTTATGATTCTCTGCACACATCGCGCAAGGGAGCTGCACTGTGTGCGATCTTGTGGTATTTGAGGTCAGATAGCCTTCCAACCTCACTTAACACAAGACCGCACACAGCGCATCTCCCCTGCCCGGTGTGTGCAGTAATTCATAGGGGGAACTATAGCGGCGAGTGGAGGGGGCTGAATTATGGACGGGCTGAGGGGAGGAAGAACTGCCACTTCCTCCCTGCACATATTTGTTGTCAGAACGGGGCCACAGGGGGTGCTGGAGGTGGGAGGATGGTGCTGTGTGCTAGTCACACAGCACCAGGAGCAAAATGTATTAAAAGTATCGGGGACCAGGTCAGGGGTACTTTAAAGTGAATCTCCAGCCATAAAATAAAAATGTCAGTGCTGCTGCAAAGAAGTTATATTTACCTGCAGAGTCTCATCCCACGAAGCCGTCCCGAAGACCCCGCATCACTCCACTTCCGGCGCCTGGCCCCGCCTCACCTCTCTCCTCAGAGAAAAAACTCCAAGCTATAAATAGCTTGGTGTTTTTTCGCCGAGGGGAGGTGGGGATGGCTTCTTGAGACAAGACTCCACAGGTAAATATAACTTTTCTTTGCAGCAGCACTGACGGCTTTTTATTTTATGGCTGGAGATTCACTTTAAGGTTTGCCTGAGGTAAATTGCTTAGTGAATACTACATGCTTTATCACAATGGTGAGAACAGTAAAAAAAAAAAAAAAAAAAAAGCACAGAATAGTTATTTAAGACAGAAGATGAGCTTAGTGAATTATGGCCGATGTCCTACTTTTTGGGGAAAAATGAGTTTGTATGCTTGTTTCAGGTAAGCGATTATCTGGGATATCTAGTGTAAGGATAACAGCCCAGAGCTTGCACCTTTAAAAACAAATGCTCCTATTTTTCTATCATACTAGGTCTTTTCAGTCTGCATTTGAATGTCAAACACTATGCAACAGTTAAAGGGAACCAGAGATGAACGTTTCACACAAAATAAACATATCAGTTGATAGCTTGTAAAGAATAAATGCTCTACCTGATAATTTTGCCGCTCTGGTGTGCCTTTTTTAGTGTTTTTTATCCATTATTGCTCCAGGAAAAATCAAATATGGCCGCCGGCTCATATCCCTTTTCCTTCCGGGTTATCAGTTGTTCTGGATGTGCTGTCTAGGCTATATGAGACTATGCTGTTATCTAGGCTAAATGCAGCCTTTCATCTATGTGCTTTCATTTTGGTATGATGTACAGCTGCCTGTAGGAAGTCTCTCTCATAGGAATGAAACTGCCGTTATTATCAGTATGCACACAGGGATCATATTACAGCCACAGAGCTTCTCTCTCAGGAGCAGCAGCCTCTCCCATATCATCACAGCTCTCAGTATGCAAAGCAGGAAATCTAAGCCAGGAGAGGGGAAGGCTTGGGCTTGAAAAGACTACACAGAAGAGTGACTCAGCTATAATGATTCCAGGTCAAACCTCGACTGAATAGTCGGTGGATTCTTGACTGAATAGTCGGTGGATTCTTATCACAGTTGCTAATAGACTAATTAAGCAGATAACAATGAAACTAAAAGCAGGGTAGGTGTTTACTGTCATGTTCCCACTGATAAATGTAATAAAATACATGAGGGTGCTTCATCTCTGGTTCTCTTTAAAGAGGGATTGTAGTAATGATGTTTTTCTTTTGTTGCTTACAGGAAGATACAGGAAATGCTTTGGTTTGCATGAATACAACAGACAATACTTCTTATATTCAAGGCATTTCACCTTACCTATCTAATGGCAGCATTATCACCAGTACCTGCCTCACCTATACCACCATTGGAGCAGCTTTAGATTGGATTACATCATATGTACAACCATGATGAAATAGGCTTCTACTAATGCTTAAATCTTTTTAGCAGAATGGAATGGATATATTACCTAAAATGTTATCTGCACAAATAGGTTTCCTTTTTATATTATGGAGTATCCTAACCAGTACAAAATTGTTCTTAACCACTTCAGCACCACAGGGTTTTTTGCTTAAAAACCAGAGTAATTTTCACATTTCAGCGCTCCTCCCATTCATTCACCAATAACTTTATTGCTACTCATCAGATGTAAATGATCTATATCTTGTTTTTTTGCCACAAATTATGCTTTGTGAGGGTGATATTTGCTTTCAGTAATTATGTTATTATCTGTGCATTTTAAAGGGAAAAATGAGAAAAAAAAAATAAAAAATACACTATTTCTCCATTTCCATCCACTATAGTTTTCAAATAAACAATGTTACCATAGGTAAAACCCACACATTGTATTTGCTAATTTGTCCTGGTTATCTCAACATTTAAATAATGTTCCTAGTACAATGTATGGCGATAATATATTAGTTTCTGGTTTGTGTTTGTTTTCTCATTGTACTCTATTAGTAATTAAAAGCCCTTATCTTCATGATTAACAGTAATACACTCTCATGGCATACATATTTTAAAAGCTAAGTCCCTAGGGTAACTATGTATTCTCTTTTCAATGCTGTCACTTTTGTTTTTTTACAAGTATTTATTTAGGGGTATAGAGTACATGAAAATAACAGTTTTATTGCTTTTCATTCAGTTTTCCGGTAAAAAAAAATCACATGACTTAGCCCTCAGTTGTCAAACAACACAAAATCTATTCTCTCACTTGTCACGGTTAAAATGATACCCTATATACATAATCAGATAGCTTATTGGGCATACAGCACACTGTTTACCACAAGTACGCCTATCTACTCCCCTGAGCTTCAGATGAAGTTTTGTGGGGAGTAGATAAGCGTAGCAAGGGATTCAAAGTGGTTAATATTAAAAATGATCTTATCCACACTTAAGTTCTATTTATTTCTTTTAAAATCATGAATTTATATTCTTTGCAATGCTCAATGTTTTTTTACAGTGTTGATGCCCTTATAAAGCGGAATGCCAGGCCAAATCCCTATACATATTCCCCTCACATATCAGATTAGCTTCACTAGTTTAAAACTAGTAAAAGTTTGCAGATACCTTAAAATGGTTTTGAGTATACGGATACCGTCATCTTGGTTGTAGAGCAATTATAAGGGATTCAGAATGTAGCACCAAGTGAAACAAAAATGCTGATCCTTAAAGAGGAACTCCAGTGACATATAGTAGAATGAATGGAGTAAATTAATCAGGATACCAACTTTTACCGTAATTATTCTGGTTCAGCATCAGAAACACTTTCAATATCTATATATTGCTGGATAATGGAATGTAGTCATGCCCTCCCAGTGATGTCACAGCCTAGGCTGTTTATTATGCTGAATTCTCCTCCCAGAGCATTCTGGTATCCAGGTGTTGGTTTTGGAATACATAGTAAACAAGCATTCCGCAGTGATGCACCTGCCAGCACCTTGGATAAATTTAAAAATGTCAATGAGGGGGAGGAAAAATTTCAAAATGCTGCCCACTGTGAAAGTCTTTCCTCACCCTGAGTTAGAATGAATATTGAAAAAAAAAACAATTTATTCATGTTTAATTTAGTAAAAGTTCCTCTTTAAAACAATCATATTAAATATGCCTGTTAACTCCTGCTGCCACCTCACCATACACTGCATCTCTCACACTTATGCTCAGCACACATTTTCTATAATGGTCATCTGAAAAGATAATTTCCTGTAGCAACACGCTGCTCAGCTATCTGTGGCATGTTCTGCTCTATGGAAAGCAAGGATGGGGAGCATATCGACATGCTGGAAATTATCAATCAACCCGTCGATTTAACAGGAATATTGCATCGTGTGCAGCAGCCATCATACCTCAATCAGTATCTACATACAATGTACACCTATGCTTTCAAGCACCCTAAAACAACAGATGAAATGCAATATAAAGGGAAGTACTGGGTTCCCAGCAATATTGTTAAAAGTTAGGTTTCTCTCCATGTGCCTGTGAAGCGCATCATATAAATGAACCTCACATTTGTAGTATTGTCTCGCACACACTGAAGGATCAAACCCATAGTCTAACAGCTGAAAAGAGGACGCCCTCTATGCAGTATTCAACAAAGAAAAGAGCTGGCCTATCCAAAGTTCATCTTTATTGGTTCCATGTAAAAGAATATGGCCAACGTTTCAGAGCCACATAGGACCTCTTTATCAAGGCAATGTTTGCTTGGAGGCAAAAATCTGTCTGCCGCTGTACAAAGGTTCCTACAGAGGAAGTAGGAGTCTGGCTCCTCTAGACACTCACAGAGAGCGTTATGTATTTGTCTGGGATCAGTAGGTTGCCGAGCAAACATTGCCTTGATAAATGGGTTCTGCGTCGATCTAAAACGTTGGCATATTCTTGTACATGGAACCAATAAAAATTAACTTTGATTAACTTTGGATGTGCCAGCTCTTTTCTTTGTTGAATATAGATGAACCTGTGATATACACTGGTTTGAGCTTGCAGCAACTTTCTTGTTGAAGGGAAGACCCTTGCTGGATCCTAGTATTCCTTTACTTAAAAGAAGACTATCAATACCCAAGTGTTCTAAAATGACATGTACAACTAAGTAGCCGTGTAAACATTTCGCTACTTTTCATGTTAAATATCAGAGGCAAAAGCTTTAATTTGAGTGTAGGGTTTAGCTTTATTTGGAACAAATCATTTGCAGAAGGGGTGTCTGATATGCAACACTGGGTGTGCATGAAGCAGACTACAGAGTATTTTTCTCTAAAAGCAAAAAGTATGAAAAGCTGTGGTGTCACAGAATTACAAATGTTTAACCACTTGAGGACCGTGGGCTTTACCCCCCTTAAGGACCGGCCACTTTTTTTCCATTCAGACCACTGCAGCTTTCACGGTTTATTGCTCGCTCATACAACCTACCACCTAAATGAATTTTGGCTCCTTTTCTTGTCACTAATAAAGCTTTCTTTTGGTGCTATTTGACTGCTCCTGCGATTTTTACTTTTTATTATATTCATCAAAAAAGACATGAATTTTGGCAAAAAAATGATTTTTTTTTAACTTTCTGTGCTGACATTTTTCAAATAAAGTAAAATTTCTGTATACATGCAGCGCGAAAAATGTGGACAAACATGTTTTTGATTTAAAAAAAACCCCATTCAGTGTATATTTATTGGTTTGGGTAAAAGTTATAGCGTTTACAAACTATGGTGCAAAAAGTGAATTTTCCCATTTTCAAGCATCTATGACTTTTCTGACCACCTGACATGTTTCATGAGGGGCTAGAATTCCAGGATAGTATAAATACCCCCCAAATGACCCCATTTTGGAAAGAAGACATCCCAAAGTATTCACTGAGAGGCATAGTGAGTTCATAGAAGATATTAATTTTTGTCACAAGTAAGCGGAAAATGACACTTTGTGACAAAAAAAAAAAAAGTTTCCATTTCTTCTAACTTGCGACAAAAAAAAATGAAATCTGCCACGGACTCACCATGCCCCTCTCTGAATACCTTGAAGTATCTACTTTCCAAAATGGGGTCATTTGTGGGGTGTGTTTACTGTCCTCGCATTTTGGGGGTGCTCATTTGTAAGCACCCCTGTAAAGCCTAAAGGTGCTCATTGGACTTTGGGCCCCTTAGCGCAGTTAGGCTGCAAAAAAGTGCCACACATGTGGTATTGCCGTACTCAGGAGAAGTAGTATAATGTGTTTTGGGGTGTATTTTTACACATACCGATGCTGGGTGGGAGAAATATCTCTGTAAATGACAATTTTTTAATTTTTTTTACACACAATTGTCCATTTACAGAGATCTTTCTCCCACTCAGCATGGGTATGTGTAAAAATACACCCCAAAACACATTATACTACTTCTCCTGAGTACGGCGATACCACATGTGTGGCACTTTTTTGCACCCTAACTGCGCTAAGGGGCCCAAAGTCCAATGAGTACCTTTAGGATTTCACAGGTCATTTTGCGACATTTGGTTTCAAGAATACTCCTCACTTTTTAGGGCCCCTAAAATGCCAGGGCAGTATAGGAACCCCACAAATGACCCCATTTTAGAAAGAAGACACCCCAAGGTATTCCGTTAGTAGTACGGTGAGTTCATAGAAGATTTTATTTTTTGTCACAAGTTAGCGGAAAATGACACTTTGTGAAAAAAAAAACAATAAAAATCAATTTCCGCTAGCGTGACAAAAAATAAAATCTTCTATGAACTCACCGTACTACTAACAGAATACCTTGGGGTGTCTTCTTTCTAAAATGGGGTCATTTGTGGGGTTCCTATACTGTCCTGGCATTTTAGGGGCCCTAAACCGTGAGGAGTAGTCTTGAAACAAAATTTCTCAAAATGACCTGTGAAATCCTAAAGGTACTCATTGGACTTTGGGCCCCTCAGCGCAGTTAGGGTGCAAAAAAGTGCCACACGTGGTATCGCCGTACTCGGGAGAAGTAGTACAATGTGTTTTGGGGTGTATTTTTACACATACCCATGCTGGGTGGGAGAAATAACTCTGTAAATGGACAATTGTGTGTAAAAAAATCAAAAGATTGTCATTTACAGAGGTATTTCTCCCACCCAGCATGGGTATGTGTAAAAATACACCCCAAAACACATTATACTACTTCTCCCGAGTACGGCGATACCACATGATTGGCACTTTTTTGCAGCCTAACTGCGCTAAGGGGCCCAAAGTCCAATGAGTACCTTTAGGATTTCACAGGTAATTTTTGTTTCAAGACTACTCCTCACGGTTTAGGGCCCCTAAAATGTCATTTTAGAAAGAAAACACCCCAAGGTATTCCGTTAGGAGTATGGTGAGTTCATAGAAGTTTTTATTTTTTAGTCACAAGTTAGCGGAAAATGACACTTTGTGAAAAAAAACAATTAAAATCAATTTCCGCTAACTTGTGACAAATAAATAAAAACTTCTATGAACTCACCATACTCCTAACGGAATACGTTTGGGTGTCTTCTTTCTAGAATAGGGTCATTTGTGGGGTTCCTATACTGCCCTGGCATTTTAGGGGCCCTAAACCGTGAGGAGTAGTCTTGAAACCAAATGTCGCAAAATGACCTGTGAAATCCTAAAGGTACTCATTGGACTTTGGGCCCCTTAGCATACTTAAGGTGTACTCAGGAGAAGTAGTATAATGTGTTTTGAGGTGTATTTTTACACATACCCATGCTGGGTGGGAGAAATATCTCTGTAAATGACAATTGTTTGATTTTTTTTTTACACACAATTGTCCATTTACAGAGAGATTTCTCCCACCCAGCATGGGTATGTGTAAAAATACACCCCAAAACACATTATACTACTTCTCCTGAGTACGGCGATACCACATGTGTGACACTTTTTTGCAGCCTAGGTGCGCTAAGGGGCCCAACGTCCTAATCACAGGTCATTTTGAGGCATTTGTTTTTTAGACTACTCCTCACGGTTTAGGGCCCCTAAAATGCCAGGGCAGTATAGGAACCCCACAAGTGACCCCATTTTAGAAAGAAGACACCCCAAGGTATTCCGTTAGGTGTATGGCGAGTCCATAGAAGATTTTATTTTTTGTCACAAGTTAGTGAAAAATGACACTTTGTGAAAAAAAAACAATAATCAATTTCCGCTAACTTTTGACAAAAAATAAAATCTTCTATGAACTCATCATACACCTAACAGAATACATTGGGGTGTCTTTTTTCTAAAATGGGGTCAGTTTGTGGGGTTCCTATACCGCCCTGGCATTTTACAGGCCCAAAACCGTGAGTAGTCTGGAAACCAAATGTCTCAAAATGGCTGTTTAGTGGTATAAGCATCTGAAAATTTTGATGACAGGTGGTCTATGAGGGGGCGAATTTTGTGGAACCGGTCATAAGCAGGGTGGCCTTTTAGATGACAGGTTGTATTGGGCCTGATCTGATAGATAGGAGTGCTAGGAGGTGATCGATAGATGTCTCAGGGGGTGGTTAGAGGGGAAAATAGATGCAATCAATGCACTGGGGAGGTGATCGGAAGGGGGTCTGAGGGTTTGGCCGAGTGATCAGGAGCCCACACGGGGCAAATTAGGGCCTGATCTGATGGGTAGGTGTGCTAGGGGGTGACAGGAGGTGATTGATGGGTGTCTCAAGGTGTGATTAGAGGGGGGAATAGATGCAAGCAATGCACTGGCGAGGTGATCAGGGCTGGGGTCTGAGGGCGTTCTGAGGGTATGGGCGTGTGATTGAGTGCCCTAGGGGCAGATAGGGGTCTAATCTGATGGGTAGCAGTGACAGGGGGTGATTGATGGGTAATTAGTGGGTGTTTGGAGGAGAGAACAGATGTAAACACTGCACTTGGGAGGTGATCTGATGTCGGATCTGCGGGCGATCTATTGGTGTGGGTGGGTGATCAGATTGCCCGCAAGGGGCAGGTTAGGGGCTGATTGAAGGGTGGCAGTGACAGGGGGTGATTGATGGGTGATCAGTGGGTTATTACAGGGAAGCACAGATGTAAATATTGCACTGGCGAATTGATAAGGGGGGGGGGGGGTCTGAGGGCAATCTGAGCGTGTAGGCGGGTGATTGGGTGCCCGCAAGGGGCAGATTAGGGTCTGATCTGATGGGTAACAGTGACAAGTGGTGATAGGGGGTGATTTATGGGTGATTGATGGGTAATTAGTGGGTGTTTAGAGGAGAGAATAGATGTAAACACTGCGCTTGGGTGGTGATCTGATGTCGGATCTGCGGGCGATCTATTGGTGTGGGTGGGTGATCAGATTGCCCGCAAGGGGCAGGTTAGGGGCTGATAGATGGGTGGCAGTGACAGGGGGTTAATGGTTGGATGATTGAAAGGTGATTGCCAGGCGATTGACAGGTGATCAGGGGGGATAGATGCATACAGTACACAGGGGGGGGGGGGGGTCTGGGGAGAATCTGAGGGGTGGGGGGGTGATCAGGAGGGGGCAGGGGCGGGGTAAAAAAAATTAGCGTTGACAGATAGTGACAGGGAGTGATTGATGGGTGATTAGGGGGGTGATTGGGTGCAAACAGGGGTCTGGGGGGTGAGCAGGGGGGTCTGAGGGGTGCTGTGGGCGATCTGGGGCAGGGGGGGGAGAAATCAGTGTGCTTGGGTGCGACATAGGGTGGCTGCAGCCTGCCTTGGTGGTCCCTCGGACACTGGGACCACCAGGGCAGGAGGCAGCCTGTATAATACACTTTGTAAACATTACAAAGTGTATTATACACTTTGTATGCGGCGATCGTCGGGTTAACATCCCGCCGGCGCTTCCGTATGGCCGCAGGGATGTTGCGGCGGGTAAGCGGAGACAGGCGCCGGGTGGAGGATCGCGTCACGGATGACGCGATCGCTCCGCCCATGCCCCTACAAGGACTGCCGCCATTTGTCAATACGGCGGTCCTTGCGGGGTCCACTTCCCGGCCGCCAATTGTCAATACGGCGGTCGGGAAGTGGTTAACAAGTTACATTTCCTATGCTCTCTTCAGACACTTCAGTCAGCGACACAGGGCACAGCAGCTGCTGAGAGCTTTCTCTCTCACACACACACACACACACACACACACACACACACACACACACACACACACACACACGGTTAACAGATGAAGTGTGAGGGGAATTCCCCCTCCACTCATGGCTCATTCTGCCATCAGTTTTGGAGTCTGTAAAGTGTGAAAGTATTTTGATAACAGTAAACAAAGAGGTTGCCAGTGGAATGTATACACCAGTACTTAGCAGCACTTCCCAAACAATTCCTACCTCAATTGAAAAAAATATTTCAATTGATAGTGTTCCTTTAAATGGATGAATACTGTAATTTGTGGCTGTAACACATAAGTAGAAGCGGATACTGGAAAAAACATCACATATTTACCAACTCCCTGACTGGGAGCCCACAAAAGGCTGTAAAAGAAAACAGGTTGTAAACACAATACACTTTATTTGTAATAAAAAAAGAATAATATAAAAAGCATATAAAGTATTACAAGACAGTCTCCCTTGTTTTACTTTAAGCAAATCTGAAATGAAAAAAGTGACATACTCACCACTCGAGGCTCCAGAGGCTTCCCTGATCCTCATCAAGGCCTCTGCATCTCACCAGGACTTTCTTCTCCATGGCCGCGCTCCCCTCTGTGTACAAGCAAAGAGCCTTGCATGAGTTGCTTTGTGCTACTGTGTAGGCTGTACTTTGTGTCTGCGCAGTACAGCCACAGAGGGGAACGTGGCCATGAGCACTATATTCAACATTATTGTTAAACTAGTAAAAAAGCCTGCCTATTCAAAAATGGGCACTAGGCTATGGGTGCACCCCCCCAGCAACGCGAGCACAGACGCGTCCCGCTCCCCGTCCTCCACCGCTGTCTGCAGTATATGCACACAGGGAGATGTTGCTTACTTGGCAGTTGGAAAAAGCTGTTATTTCCCACAATGCAATGAGGTTCACAGACAGCAAACTGTCAAGTCTGGAAGCATGGCCACACACACACAGGATGCAGAGACACAGGGGTTTTATTATATCGGATACTTTTCAAGGTCCCCAGTGCAGGATCAGAGGGGTGTAAGAAGATCGGGGAAGCCTGTGGACTATTAAGATGCTTCCCTTACTTTACTGAGGTAGGTATATTTTCTTTTCTTGCTACAGGTACTCTTTAAATGGTTCATTTCTTATGGAAAATACACTGAAATACAAACTTGTCTCCAAGCTGTCATTCTGAGCATCTGTTTATAATGCTGTTTGGGTCAATGTCCTGGAACAAGTATGCAGATCAGGAAAGACCGAAAGAAAAGAAATTCCAGAGTGAAATCCAGCATTACTGTCAGAATCTAGCAGAAGACAAATACAGTGACTCCTCCCTAATGACAAGTGAACTAAAGTTACCAAGTTGGGCGGGGGGGGGTGGGTGTCACTGTAACAGTTTAGTAGTAAGGCTGCACATTAACCAGCCTTACTTCCTCAGCAGCAATAACCCCATATCAGCTTCCAGGTCAGTACTCTGTTAACTTGTAATATTGCCCACTTAAACTGTATGGAAACATGGACATTATCTTGCATATCAGTTGTCCTTTCAGTTATAACTGACAGCAACTGATATAGTGGAAAGGGGCCCTGAGGCTTCCAATCCTGACTAGATCTATTCGGAACTGTAAGGAATCTATGATGGAAAAAAATGGTGAGTGTCTGTCCGGAATTGACAGTGAGAAAAGTACAGGATATGCATTATTAAAATTTTACTCAGTTCAGGTTCCCTTTAAAGAAGCCACTGGTGTTTTCTAAGTGAAAAGGTTTAACTAGCCAAAAACACTGATTCTCCCAAAAATGGCTGCTTATTTTGTATTAGTTGGTTTTAAAAATGTTTCTTTGCTTAGCCAGAGTGCTCTCTTAATGCCAAGTACATTGGTTTTTCAGTTCTTTCACTGATTTTTCCACTATGTAATTTGTATAGGAAAATATATCAACTCGCTGCAGTATAATGCAAATCACCAATCAAGGGATAAACTGAAAACATTTGAACAGCTAGCCTACCCAAAAGCAAAACCACTGTTTGAAGTTTAGTGAGGAAATGGCATGTAGTAAAAACAAAATAAAAACATTCATAACTATATATATATTGTTATATTATATTATTGTTGATAAGGCTTCCTCTTGCAGCACAACACAACCTTCTGAACTATATCTAAAAAAAAAAACTGCATCCTGGCAGATTTCAAGCATACAGTATAGCTTTACAGAAGTACATATTAATCTGTCTATAGTCAGCTTCAATAGATGCCCCCAAGCTGACCATTCTAGAAGAAGTCTATGGCTTGATTGGAATTTTCCAATGAAAACTTGACTAAACTGGGGTGAATAGGACAATAGAAGAAAAAGGTAATGGGTCACATTGGTAATATATTTCATTTAAAGTGTACCTGAGACGTAAAGATATAAAAGTTTTATACATACCTGGGGCTTCCTCCAGCCCCCTCTGCAACAATTACTTACACGCCGTCTTCCTCCACCTCCTCATTTGCCCGGTAGGAGCCCTGTTAGCTTGGCCAGCCGGCGCAGAGCGTGTGCACACGGCCGGGTATGCGCCCCGACTGGCCTAGCTAACAGCCTTCTACCAGGCAAACGAGGAGGCGGAGGAAGACAGCGTGGGAGTGATCGTTGCAGTGGGGGCTGGAGGAATCCCCAGGTGTGTACAAAACAAACCCTTTTATATCTTTATGTCTCCAGTTTCCTTTAAAGCTCTGGAAACATCAAGAATGGGATTCAGTGATGTCATACTTCTTATCTAGAAACAGCTCTGCATTTCACAAGAAACAGGCATGTGTACACTTCAAAAGAGATCTTCATCTTAGCCCAGTGTAATCATCAGCAACAGATTCATCAGACAAACAATACTAAAGCTCCAATAACGTAATGTCACCGTGTTTCTATCTGTACTAGTTCTGTTTGAGAAGAAGAAGAAATTCCTGAGTCCTTCTGAGAAACTGAACCAAAGTCATCTGAGGTGACAATGTGATGGTGTGAGTGTCCTCCTGAACCATCAACATTGTGATGGTGGTAATCTCCTGGAACACTGACTACTGGATAGTTTGAAACACCAGTAGGTGGCCATGTTCCTTTTGCCTTCATGTGGTGATATGGAGAGTAGGTTTCTTGGAAGCCTTGTGGGGGAGTGTAATATTGCTGGACGGGATAGGATCCAGGAGGTGGGTTTAACCTTGTAAGGAAAAAATATATATAGTTAGTTTGCTACAAAGACATGTTTTTGTATAACCACTTCAGTACCAACATATAAAACCCACCTTAAAACAAATCTGAAGCAAGCTGTAAAACAATGAGCGAGATACCCACCTACGGTGAAAGAATCCTCTGGATCCCACAAAGCCTTCCCGGTCCTTGCTCCAAGCCCTTGTTCCTGCGCTGTCCCCCGGTGAAGTCCTGTGCCTTTGGAACTCCTCAGTAGTTTCTGAAGCACTCCGCGACCCCAAGTGCTTCTAAAGACAGTGCATCCATACTGTGCATGCACAAGCCCAGACTAACACGTGCGCTGTACAGATCCACTTGTTTTCAGAAGTACTTAGGGGACACGAGTACTTCCGAAGACTGTCCAGAGGGCCTAAGACGTATGTGAACAAACTTGTGAAAGTACTTCACCGGGCCTGCCACTGGAACAACGGCACAGAGCTAGGACTGGAAAGGCTCTATGGGATCCAGAGCCTTCACTCTCCATAGGCGAGTATCTCACTCATTTTTCACAGCTCGCTTCAGTATTGTTCTTTCACTGGGAAGTATTTTCTCCCAAGAACAAATGTCATTAACAATACTTTTTAAAAATCAAAAAAAGTATAATATACAGTATAATTTATTGTAATAGTTTCACTGGATCCCTATTATATTTCCCCATTTGACCTGTGATCCGTGTCCCTTATACAGACCTTCTTGGTAGTCTAACGGCCTCCCATACACATACCTTATAGTCTAGTGGTTCCCCCATTAAATTCCCTAGTGGTCTAGTGACCCCCATAAGCTTCCCTGGTAGTCTAATGGTCCCCCATATGTTTCCTTTGTGGTCTAGGGCATCCCCCAATATGTTTCCCTGGTGTTTAGTAGTTTCCCATACATTTCTCTGGTGTTCTCGGGGTCCTGCTATACATTTCCCTGGTGTCTAATGGCCCCCTATACATTTCCCTAGGGGTCTAGCGGCCGCCCTATACATTTTCCCTTTTGTCTACTGCACCTCTATATGTTTCCCTAGTGTCTAGTGGTCCCCTATACATTGCCCCTTTGTCTAGTGGTTTACACAGTGTTTAGTGGTCTTCTATACTTTTCCCCTTTGTTTAGTAGTCCCCTATATGGTTTATTGGTCCTCTTTAAGTTACAAACTTTGCATAATCCTGCATCAACTAGGAATTATTTGCAACAAGTAAAGAAGGTGAAAGGTCAGCACATTAAAAGGTATTTCACTGCCACAACTTAAGTGTCCCTAGGCAAGCTGGGCGTGAGCCCCTTTTGCTAGACATGCACATGGCACCCACCATCCTCTTTTGTAAGCCCCATCCTTGGTTCTGCTCCTGCATGGTGCACATGCATTCCAGGGGATGCAGCATAAACATCCATGCATGCATGCGAAAGTGGCTGGTCCCCAATTAGGTCTGAGCCTATATAGGCTCAGCTCAGAGTATGTATCTCATTGCCAACCTAGTTTCTGCATTGATCTGAGCTTGCTTGAATACCGCCAAACCTACCCTTTCTGGTCTTTGTGACCTTTTTATCAGATATGCCTTCAAGACATGAGCCTGCTATCTACATTGCACCTTGTATTAATGCTGTGTTCCCTCTGCTACCAGTGAGGCAATCCCACAGAGTCCATCACCCACAACGGCTCGATTCTGAACAAGCCCTAGACAATCTGCACTACTGGCCTGCATGCTACGTATTGTATTAGGGGTAAAGATGTGGGATGGAACACTTCCCTGCTCTTTCCCCTTTCACAGTCATCTTCAGGGTGGTATATAGCCCCGTGTGTGAGGGAAGTTTTTGTTCCTAAAGTTACTGAAGATTATATGAAAAGGATTTTTGGGTTTTATAATCCCAAACGCAATACAACTGCCTATTTAACCTTTAACCTCCCTGGCGGTTTTTTTTTTTTTTTTTTTGCAAAATAGGCAAAAATCCTTTTTTTTTAAAGAAAAAATTTGTGTTTCATATAAAGCTACCAGAGTGGTAGCTACATGAAACACCACTAGAGGGCACATGTGTCCCTCTAGTGCGATCGTCGCCGGCATCAATAGCAAACAGGGGAATGCGTATATAACTCGCTCCCCTGTTTGGCTTCTCCTGTCGCGACGCCTCCGATCCAGCCCATAGCAGGGCTCTGGCGGTGGGGCCCTCTTCTGCCGCTGCGTGCGGGCGATCGCCGCAGAGCGGCGGCGATCAAGCTGTGCGCGTGGCTAGCAAAGTGCTAGCTGCGCGCACAGCACTTTAAATGGCACAAATCGCCCCACAAGGGGCTGAGATATCGTGTATCAGCAGTCAAGTCAGCACCATCCAGTAGTGATAAAGCTCTTTTATTGATAAAACGGCATAGCAAGCATTACAGCGACAGCAGCGCTGTTTCGGTCCGCAGACCTTTCTCAAGCTGTATCAGGCATTGTTATACCATCTAACACTTATACTACGTTTATATAGCTCCCTCCCAACGTGAACACCAATCACAGGCAGAGTCCTTCAGCCAATAAGACTTACACAGTGGTCAAACGGACCACATAGAGAACTGCCAAACTCAATATGCAAAGAATGAGGCATCCCATAATATGTAGCATGTGTTACTCCTCCCTGATGAGGAAGATGAAAAACGAGCATTGAACCACGGACTGGGCTTTTGTCCCACTTTTGGTCCTGATTTTTTCAAAGTAGATCTTGATTTATGCCGCTTTTTTAGAAACATCAAGTTAAAGCAATATTTTGCTTCACTGCCTCCTTGGCAAGTGACTAAGGAAGTTAGAGAGGAACAGGAACTTACTCTGAAGCCTTTAGGGTTGCGCAATAAAAGTGTGTTCAACCCACCAAGTCATCCTGTGATTGACACTTACATCTCTAGAGTTAATATGGAGCTACATAATCTGGAGCTGGAATATAACAAAAGGAACTTCCATGTTACACCAAATTTAACTAGTGGAGAACGTACGGCAATTAAAAATTTACAGGACAATAAATCAATCGTAGTGAGACCAGCAGACAAAGGAGGAGCGGTTGTAGTTTTAGATGCAGATTATTATAGGCAAGAGATCTTACAACAACTGGCACAAGAAGCAGTCTATAGGAAGGTCGAAGTGGACCCTCTGTTTAGGATCCAGGGACTAATTAAATCTCTGGTGGATGAGGCTGTAGGAAAAGATGTTATCGATCAGGACTGTGCACGTTTTTTGGTAAAGGATAATCCAAGGACTCCCACACTATATACCTTGCCTAAGATTCACAAAAGTCTCACGGCTCCTCCTGGAAGACCTATTGTTTCGGGGGTGGACTCTGTATTTGTCCCAATAGCCCAGTTCATAGATAAATTGCTTCAGCCGATGGTTCAAAGTATAGATTCATACCTGAGGGATACGAATATGTTTATTAATAAATTAAACAATTTAACAGCAATTCCTAGCGAGTCTTTGCTGGTGACATTGGATGTAGAAAGCCTCTACACCTCCATCCCACATGATGGGGGTGTAGAGGCGGTTGAATGGTACCTTATGACTCGATCTGATTTGTCTACTCCTCAAAGGAGATTTGTGGTTTCATTGCTTCGTATCATTCTGCAGGAGAATTATTTCTTGTTTGAGGGCCAATTTTATGTACAGTCAATTTGAAGAGGCCTTTGTATATAATAGTGTACTTTTCCACCAGCATGCCAAATGCTGGTGGAGGTACATTGATGACGTTTTTTGCGTGTGGGCGGGGCCACATCTGACCCTAGATGATTTCATTGAGGAATTGAGGGGACGATGTCCTTCCATAGTTTTGACTGCACATGTGGCAACTGATGAGGTGCCGTTTCTTGATACTCTGGTGTATAGGTCAGGTGACAGGTTTCTCACGGACCTGTACACCAAACCAACAGATAGAAATTCCATTGTGGAATATGGGAGCTTTCATCCCAAACATATTAGGGATAATATCCCTAGTGTGCAAATTGACAGAGTGGAAAGAATGGTAGTAGATCCCCAGAGGCAGACTGAAAGAGTAGAACAGATGAGGAGTAGATTTAAAAGAAGGGGTTACCCAGAAGAGATATGTAAAAAGAGAAAAATCTGGCAATAGAAAAATAGGTGGTCCTAGAATTCCATTAGTAACCACCTATAATAGTTGGAGTGACCAAATTGGTAAGGTGGTTAGGAAACATTGGAAATTATTGCAGGATGCTTTCCCACATATAGAAGAGTTTAGACAGCCTCCCCTATTATATTTTAGACGTCCACCAACTATTAGGGATAAAGTTGTACAAACTTATGAACAACCACGAGAGAAAAGTGCAAGAAATGGCACCTTTCCGTGTTTACGGTATCACATGTGCAGTTTGGTTTCTAAGGGAGACTGCTTCACCCATCCCCCTAGCGGGCGGAAATTTTATATAAAAGGATATTATAACTGTGATTCAACATATGTTGTGTATTTGTTAAAGTGTCTATGTGGGCTGGGATATGTAGGAAAAACAACCCAGCCACTAAAGGACAGAATTTCTTCACATAAGAGTGCGATTCGAGGGGTGATGAGGAACAGGCAGTCTCTAAACATTTTAAGGAGCATGGTCATTCAGTCACTCAATTGAGAGTGCAAGTAATTGACCATGTACCGAGGCATCCTAGGAGAGGTGATAGACATAAATCATTACTTATTAGAGAAGCAGGGTGGACCTGCAAATTGGGGACGGTGGGGAGGGGGGGCCTCAACAAGGAATACGACCTTTTGCCTTGTATTTAATGAGGATGTGTTTTTGTTCAGTGTTCTCTAATGTGTAGGGAGTGGTCTGATATGCTAATATTGTATTTATTGTTGTATATAATTTTCTAAATGTTTTATTTTTTTTCTATTTTTCCCTATTGTAGATCCAGTCACAAGGCATTGTCCTTATAAGCCAAGTAGCGTTAGACGTGTTTTTCAAACTGCCTTTAATCTGTTCCAGAAGTCCAGGGCGAGATCTTGCTGGTGAGTGCTAACTACATATTATCTGATTAGAGAGATCGGATATCACATAGATGCGCTGTGTGCCGGCTTACTAGCCGGACACAGGCGCTGGGAGTCATCATGGGAACTGAGAGTGTCTAGTTGACGCCCCCTGGTGACGCTGACACATGTGACTGGACGTCATGACGACGCCCTTGGATATAGGAAGTGGCTTAGCTGGATTTACACGCTTACTAGCTGGTCATGGACGCTGGGAGTCACCATGGGAACTGAGAGCGCCTAGTTGACGCCCCCTGGTGACGCTGACACATGTGATTGGACGTCATGGTGACGTCCTTGGATACAGGAAGTGGCTTGGCCGGATTCACACGCCGAATAGATCTCGCTGAGGGCGGCTGGTAAGTAGTTGCATATATGCGCATATCTTTGCATACAGATGAGCGGTTTACACTCTGGTCCGCTCAGCAGGGAGGAGTAACACATGCTACATATTATGGGATGCCTCATTCTTTGCATATTGAGTTTGGCAGTTCTCTATGTGGTCCGTTTGACCACTGTGTAAGTCTTATTGGCTGAAGGACTCTGCCTGTGATTGGTGTTCACGTTGGGAGGGAGCTATATAAACGTAGTATAAGTGTTAGATGGTATAACAATGCCTGATACAGCTTGAGAAAGGTCTGCGGACCGAAACAGCGCTGCTGTCGCTGTAATGCTTGCTATGTCGTTTTATCAATAAAAGAGCTTTATCACTACTGGATGGTGCTGACTTGACTGCTGATACAAGACGTTGGAGTGTCGGAGTATGCAGAGACACTGCGGGTCCTAGCACATCCTCCTATTTTTCCTTCCACGGGTGCTTGCTTCACACTGCTTCACTCAGGGGCTGAGATATCTTCCTGCGCGGCATAGCCCGAGCTCAGCTCGGGTCCCGATCCCTGATGGGTGACATATCACAGGTGTGTACGCACCTTTAGTTGGCTCTGCTAGTCTTCTGACACTTCACTGCTAAAATAGCTAGGACATTTGTAATTAACATATTTCCTTTTCACTAATTGTTTTACTTAACACAATTATACTGAAGTGTGATACCTCATTTTATATCTGAAAATACAAACTCAGAGAAGGGAATACCTATAAATTCATGAATGGCACATATCAGTTCATTATAAACATTCATTCCTGTACACTCTTTTAGATAAACTTGCACTTTATAAGTTCACTTACTTCCGGTTCTGAGAAGCATTTCGTTCAGCCAAAGTTGCAGGTATGTATTTCCAAAGCCTAATGTATTTTAGTGCCCTGTATGGCAACATCTGATCTATCCGGGACAGCAATGACTCTGAAGGATCCATGAAAAAGCAACCGCCGAAGCCATCTGTGCTTACGTTAAAGAAACTTGTACTGCATTTGCCGATTCCATCATTTCATGTCAATACACTCATACCACAATGAGCCAAAGGAGAAAAATACATATGCAAACACATTTAAAAGCGCATGGCAGAATCTGTACTATGCATACGGTGTGTCTTCACAATGAGGATCAGCTGTTCATAACAGACAAATTGAAGTGACATGTGACATAACATAAATATAGGTAAATACAGTATAGTACTGAGTCTACTTAGAACTTGACCATGTTCACCTTTTATTATTTTTCATGGCAAGGATTAAAACACCAGCACTTTATGTATGGAAATTAGGCAGTCAAACTGTAGTGGAATGCAGTTATGTCATTCCTGAAATGTAGATAGAAACCAGACAATTTTATCTGACTGAACACACAATCCTTACAAGAAGTGGGGAAAACAAGAGGGAATAGGAGAGTGATGGGAGGGAATATCAGAGCAAGCTTTAGCTGAAAGTCAAATTTTTCAAAGACGGATTATGACCTTTAAATTTGAAAATATGACCTGGTAAATGAGGGCTGGTGCACACCAAGAGCGCTTCTGAGCACTTTTCAGATTGCCAGTGCTTTGAAAGCGCTGGGCTACTGAAACCCCATGAGGGTGTTCCCACAGCAGTATTGTGATTTTTCTAAAATCGCAATCACGCTGCATGTAGCATTTTTTGAAGCGATTCAGCTTGAATGAATGAGCAAAAACGCTCGTTCGTTCAAAAATCACTATCGCATACTGCTAAGAGTTACAGACTACCCGGCAAGCTCATGGTGAACCTGAACACATGGGAGTGTGTAAGGGGCTAAAAAGGACCCCCCAAAAAAATCATATGCTCACTCCAACCTGAATTATTGCAAATACCTTCTGTTTTAAGAAGGCAAACTTTTGTTTTTCTTAACATTTTAGTAAGAGGGCTTTTTGGTCCTTTGTAGCCCCGTACACACTCCTAGGAGTTCTGGTTCACCATGAGCTTGCTGGGTATTCTGTAACTCAGGGTGTTTCAAGTCCTACTGCATAGAGCCACATTAATCCATGCATTGGGGATCAACCAATCTGAAATAGTTTGTATGCATGCTGGATTATTTTGGCTTTGTACAATTAACAAGCTGACATATCGTTGCATTCCAGCGGTTCTGGAGGTTTGGGTAGCTTACAGGAACATCAAGGGATAATTTGCATATTTAGCAACGATGCATCGTGGGAGGCATCATATGCTAATTCCAACCTAAATTACCGCAAATACCTTCTGTTTTAAGAAGACAAACTTTTGTTTTGCAAATCGCTAAGCGCTAGCATGCCCCTGTCCACACCCCCTGCCGCTCCCCCGCTGGGAGAGAATCTATCTCCTTCCAGTGTCGTGACCCCAGGGGTCACAAAAGTGAAAGTGGCAGACTGCAGGCCACAGGAGCGGCGGAGACGGTGGCTACCTGATCTGCCCAGCCCCCCGAGACAGGTAGTATAGTTTTGTTTTTTTATTATATGTGCCCACGTCGGGCTCGGCTTTTATGAAATCATGGCAGCGGCACAAGTATACAGCAGTGAACACATTGTAAAGCATAAATCAGCTTTTAGTCATCTATACACTTTTTTCTGTGAAACTTGATTGTTTTTCTTTTTTGTTTGTTTAAATTCTTGAAATACTATTAATTTTTTCATTATAGCAGACTTCTCCAGGTCTATGGGAACCAAAACACACACACACACACACACACGCACGCGCACACGCACGCACGCACGCACGCACGCACGCACGCACACACACACACACACACACACACACACACACACAGTTTAGAACATGCTATCTTTTGACAGGAGATTAATGTATTGTGCTTGTCGACTAATGCTGGGAATAAACGGTTAGATAGTTTTTTTTATCAATCGAGCCGCTGATACCTCGATTGATAATTTCCGACAGGTCCGATCAGCGAGGCGCTCGATACCCGCGTGCGGACAATGGGAAGAAAACGAGCGGAAGTAAAGGAGTGCCAACGGGAACGAGCGGGGATCGATCCAGGCACCGGCGGGGACACGCCGGGATCGAGCCGTTCCCAGCAATTACACTTAAGGAACCCATACATCGAGCGATAATGGGCAGATTCGGCCAAGAGAAATCTCTCTCTGATCGGAGAGAGATTTGTCAGCTGCCCAAACAATTTGTAATTGAAGCATCTTTTTAAATGTTTCACTCTAAATAGCACAGACTTGTTACAGCTTAAAGTGATCCTTAAGTCGATCCAAAAAAAAATGAGATTTACTCACCTGAGGCTTCCCTCGCAGCCCCGCTCAGATGCTCCTGCACCCGCCGGCGAACACTTCCAGTTTGGCCGCAGGAGGGTGCAATAGCAGCATAGGGGGCGATATTATGGCTGGGAATGCAGAGAATTACTCGCATTCCCATGCCTGTCGGCCGGTGACGGCCAAACCGGAAGTGTTCGCCGGCGGTTGCAGGAGCATCTGAGCGGGGCTGCGAGGGCACCGATCGGCTGCAGGGGGCTGAGGGAAGCCCCAGGTGAGTAAATCTAATTTTTTTGGATCGACTTAAGGATCACTTTAAGATACACCCTCATCTAAGATTGTATGCTCAGCCAGTGAAACAGACACAGCTAGTTTTGACACAAAGCTGCGCCAATCATTTGGGCGCCACCATAGGCTGCATTGACACAACACGAAGAGGGAATAGCATTAGTGTCACCTCAGACTTAATGCAGATGCAGGGTGAGCCAAAAATTGTCTGTGGTGATTTTGGAAGTTTGCAGTAAACGTATCAATATTTCCCAGTCCAATATTCAGATGGGAATTATCAATTATTTAACTGCCATGCATGACTGAAAATTTCATTAGTAACCTGTCACCACTAGCTTTTGTGCATGGGCTAATCAATTTGGGAATTGCTAGCCAATTAAGCCACAGCCAAGTTGTGAAATGTGAAGATGGGCAAAAGATGGTTTGCAGGCAATTTTCCCACATACTGTATGGGGCATGAAACTGGGCCAATCAAAACTCAACAGGAAATTATTTTGACTTGTCCAATTCCAAGCTGCATGAAATATATTAGCTGGAATTATTTGCACCACACTGATCATCTCTAGTGGTATGTAATATGCGGCACCTATGGTTACTGCTCCACCACCACTGCTCCAACCATGGGCATAACTACAAATCAGCCCCCCCTCTCCCCCATGTTTACAATCTTTCTCGTCTCCCCTTGGTGACCCTCACAGCTTTGGGGCCTATCTAGGAAGGGTCATAAAACAAGTATGACCATCATAATCTTCACAGCAATAGCAAGTGTAGCCACAAAAACACCTGATCTAAAGGATGGACCCCTTTATTGGAGGGAGTGAAGTAGCAGTTGGAGGCTGCTACCCTGTCGTTACACCCCTGGCTCCAACCTGTTAAACAGAGTCCTGCAGAGTATGGATAGCCACAGATGATATTTTTGTAATAGTTGCATAGAATGGGTTATATACATACGGATTTGGCTCCATGTGAAATGAACACGACACATAAAAGGATACAAACAGTGCCGACCAGAATGCCACACACATTGCTGATTACAGGAGCATGAGGTATGAAGATGGCAAGGAGCAGGAACATTATTGGCATGATCCTTATTGGGATCATAAATCCACACAGTATAAAGCGCCTTAGGCTGGTCCGCAAGGTGAATACACTGATCATGGAAAAAGCCACAGTTGTAAATCCCTGAACATTCAAACCTACTGAAGATATAATGCCTGATGTAATAACAGCCAGATACAAAACCCCAGCAGACACAGCAAACAAGGGAGTGAGGAAGCAAAACTTCACTGTGCCAAGGTTCTCTTCAAATCCTCCACCAAAATACCATATCAGTAGGCAGCTGCAAATGAGTGTAGGAAGATCCTCGTTAAAATAACTATATGTGATCAATCTGTAAACTGGAAAGACATAACAAAAACAAATCATAAATTACAGATGACTAGCGTAACTCCATGTTCATTAAAATGTATTAGAGAGATCAGTGTTATATAAATGGTTTTGTAGTTTTTAATAGTGGCAGATCATTCAAACAAAAGGTTGCTTGAAGTCATTTCAAAAATAATATTTATGGGACTTTGAGTTTTTATCCCTCTGTTCAAAGCTAATCCACAAATCTACATTCAGCAGTAAATTAAACCTCTATTTACTCCTTATGGCCTGTGTCTGACAAATCATCAACAATTAAAATAACAGCAGACACTAGATTGCTGCTGGCAGCTAGTAACAGTTCATGCACATTTGGCTGGGGTGACTGCACCTTTATGAAGATGAGAGTAACAGCCAGAAGCTACCTAAAAATTCTCTGGACAAAGCAATCGCGATAAATTCAAATCAATGATGATCATGATCATTTTGGCCAAACATTTAACGTAAACCTGTTCAGCGATTTTTCAGTTTTCCTATACTTTACATTGAGGCATATTCACCTTCGCCACCAAAATGCTGCAGGACTGACGTTTGCATTTGGGGAAAAGACCACACAATTCTGGTGTGAAATAGCCCATCGAAAGTCATTAGCCAAGCACTTTTCGAAACTCTACTTTTGAAAGTGCTGTTGGTGTGAACCAGCCCAAAATGACAGCAAATGATCATGAATTTCTAGCGTGAAAAAAATAAGCTCATGGCTGGTTGCTGTGATTCTTACTACAGAACCTCTGCTGGAACAATGACATACAGTGGAGGAAATAATTATTTGATTTTGTAAGTTTGTCCAATGACAAAGAAATGAAAAGTCTCAGAACAGTATCATTTCAATGGTAGGTTTATTTTAACAGTGGCAGATAGCACATCAAAAGGAAAATCGAAAAAATAACCTTAAATAAAAGATAGCAACTGATTTGCATTTCATTGAGTGAAATAAGTTTTTGAACCCCTACCAACCATTAAGAGTTCTGGCTCCCACAGAGTGGTTAGACACTTCTACTCAATTAGTCACCCTCATTAAGGACACCTGTCATAACTAGTCACCTGTATAAAAGACACCTGTCCACAGAATCAATCAATCAAGCAGACTCCAAACTCTCCAACATGGGAAAGACCAAAGAACTGTCCAAGGATGTCAGAGACAAAATTGTAGACCTGCACAAGGCTGGAATCGCTACAAAACCATTAGCAAGAAGCTGGGAGAGAAGGTGACAACTGTTGATGCGATTGTTCGAAAATGGAAGGAGCACAAAATTACCATCAATCGACCTCGCTCTGGGGCTCCACGCAAGATCTCACCTTGTGGGGTGTCAATTGTTCTGAGAAAGGTGAAAAAGCATCCTAGAACTACACGGGAGGAGTTAGTGAATGACCTCAAATTAGCAGGGACCACAGTCACCAAGAAAACCGTTGGAAACACATTACACCGCAATGGATTAAAATCCTGCAGGGCTTGCAAGGTCTCCCTGCCCAAGAAGGCACATGTGCAGGCCCGTCTGAAGTTTGCCAATGAACACCTGAATGATTCTGTGAGTGACTGGGAGAAGGTGCTGTGGTCTGATGAGACCAAAATAGAGCCCTTTGGCATTAACTCAACTCGCTGTGTTTGGAGGAAGAAAAATGCTGCCTATGACCCCCAAAACACCGTCCCCACCGTCAAGCATGGGGGTGGAAACATTTTGCTTTGGGGGTGTTTTCTGCTAAGGGCACAGGACAACTTAATCGCATTAACGGGTAAATGGACGGAGCCATGTATCGTGAAATCCTGAACGACAACCTCCTTCCCTCTGCCAGGAAACTGAAAATGGGTCGTGGATGGGTGTTTCAGCACGACAATGACCCAAAACATACAGCAAAGGCAACAATGGAGTGGCTCAAGAAGAAGCACATTAAGGTCATGGAGTGGCCTAGTCAGGCCTACTGCGCATGCGCAGTACAGCCCGGCGGACGTCCGATGACGTCAGCGCGCCGGCGTGGGACGCAGAAGTCCCAGGAGATGGAGCGCAGAAGAGCCCGACCTGGCAGCCGGCCTGGCCAGGTCGGGTCGGGCACCGGAGACCACCGGGAGCCTGCGGAGCGGCGGCGAGGGCACCTCCTGCCTGCCACGGGCTGGAGGAAGCCCCAGGTAAGTGGAAATTTATTTTTATTTTTTTAATCCCCTCCCTGAACCTTCCCTTTAATCCAATAGAAAACCTATGGAGGGAGCTCAAGCTCAGAGTTGCACAGAGACAGCCTCGAAACCTTAGGGATTTAGAGATGATCTGCATGAGGAGTGGACCAACATTCCTCCTAAAATGTGTGCAAACTTGGTCATCAATTACAAGAAACGTTTGACCTCTGTGCTTGCAAACAAGGGTTTTTCCACTTAGTATTAAGTCTTTTATTGTTAGAGGGTTCAAAAACTTATTTCACTCAATGAAATGCAAATCAGTTGCTATCTTTTATTTAAGGTTATTTTTTCGATTTTCCTTTTGATGTGCTATCTGCCACTGTTAAAATAAACCTACCATTGAAATGATACTGTTCTGAGACTTTATTTCTTTGTCAATGGACAAACTTACAAAATCAGTGAGGGGTCAAATAATTATTTCCTCCGCTGTACTATGTACAGAACCCACAGGACAAACATAACCGATAACTCACAACTACAAAAAGCCGCATACATTTGAAAACGGCGCCTGTGTGGTGTCTGAAAAGGCTACCTCGTCTGATTTAGCTACCCGTAGCTCAATCAGACAGCATAGTGAGTCAGGAAAAGCTACCCTGTCTGAATTAGCTACCATGGCAAAAAAAACATATCTTAAGTATACTGTATGTTGTCCTCTCATATCAGCAGCAAGTGAACGCACAATGCCCAGGAAGTATTTAGAGACCACGGTCATGTTCACTGGATCGCGGAAGCATAGAAAAAATTAAAAATCCCGTGATCATGTGGGCAGGGAGCAGCGAAAATGAAATGACTGTGTAAAGAAAGAAAAAGGAGAAGCTGGTGGTATGTTTTTTTATTGATATTTCAAACAATTTTTCAGTTCTGCTTTAAAGAGACTCTGTAACATTAAAAAGATCCCCTGGGGGGTACTCACCTCGGGTGGGGGAAGCCTCCGGATCCTAATGAGGCTTCCCACGCCGTCCTCTGTCCCACGGGGGTCTCGCCGCAGCCCTCCGAACAGCCGGCGACTGTGCGGACTGTCAGTTCAATATTTACCTTTGCTGGCTCCAGCGGGGGCGCTGTGGCGGATTTCCGTTCCGAACTACACGGAAATACCCGATCTCATTCGGGTCCGCTCTACTGCGCAGGACACTTGCGCCTGCGCAGTAGAGCGGACCCGACGGCGATCGGGTATTTCCGCGTAGTTCGGAGCCGACAGCCGTCAGAGCGCCTGCGCAGGAACCAGGAAGGTAAATATTGACGTCACCGCTGCACGGATTCCACGGAGGGCTGCAGCGAGACCCCTGACGGATGGAGGACGGCGTGGGAAGCCTCATTAGGATCCGGAGGCTTCCCCCACCCGAGGCGAGTACCCCCCAGGGGATCTTTTCATGTTACAGTTCCTCTTTAAGTCGCAGCCATGTTGCGCACACACTGGCGCGGTGGGTCGTGTCCTTGATCGCACGCCCATAGTTCTAAGCACTTGTAACGACTCGTAGTGCACATGTGCAGAGCACTCACAGCCATGGGAGCGCAACCAAGGACATGCGCCTTACCATCGCTTGCGCAGTAGCGTGTGACCTAGCCAACTTGGCATACTTGGGCAGGCTTTTACACCAGAATGGTGGGGAATGGAGGTGAGCGGGAATCAGTTGGCAGGAGGACTCCTGCCCATACTTACCTGGAGCCTCTATTTTTACAAAGGAGTTCACCTCTGGTATAATTGAAAATAACCTATTTAGCACTCTGCAATTAAAAAGTAGCAAAAAAAACAAACAAAAAAAAAGTGAAAAGATACTGTTAAAATCAGTTTGAGTATTTTGTTATTTGCTGGAAGCTTAAAATGCATTTTATTGATGAAGTGTGAAAATATCACCTGGGAGAAAGATTAGAAGAAAAAGTGAATTTTAAAGGCCCTGGAGTGGTCTGCATCATTTTAGTGACACAACTGTTTGTGGCATGGATATATGTTTAGTTCCAGAGGATGAATTTGGTGTCCTTGATCTGGATCTGTAAGCAACGTCTTCTTCCCACCCCTCTTATTCTCGTCATCAGCATGCAGGGCATTAGAATAAACGATCCATACCATATACCCCAGCCGGCGGTTTCCTTGGCTGATTACAAGAGGGCGAGGGCCCTAGGAGAATCCTCCTGTCCTCTCATAGTACATGACAGGGCGGGGACCCGTATGGGGGGGGGGGGTTTGAGGTGAGCGTCGGGGGTAAACAGATACTCACTTCGCAGGGGTCCTGCGTATGTGTACTTGATTATTTCTTCTTCTTCCTGTTCTTGTGTTCCATCTCCTTGGGCGGTTACAGGGGGATGGAATGCAAGAAAAGCGAGGAGGAAGTAGTAATACACACGCGCAGTACCCCAGCGAAGTGAGTATGTGCCTACCCACGCCGATGAACATGCGCCCACCGTAGCATTGAATCCCAGTTACTGCGTTGCCCCACGCTGCCCCCGTGGAAAACGGTTAAACGTGATTGTGCATGGTATAATTACCATGCACAATCAAACCATGGTATACCGTCATACTGGTATACCGTGGCAACCCTAACCAAATGAATTGCAGGCTAGAATAAAAGCAGGATGAAGGTAGGAATGAAGCATTGCTTATAGCAGAGCAGCAGACAAAGAATAGCCAAAGTGCAGGCTAGAATAGCTACAGGAAACAGAACTAACCAGGCATGACAGGGTAGAATAGGAGCAAGGCAGGAATGGAGGGTTTAGCAGGGCAGCAGACAAAGAGAACTCACCAAGAATGGCAGGCTAAAATAGGAGCAGGACACGGAGGAACGAAGGTTACAAAGGCAGCAGGACTCACCAGGAATGGCAGGGCAGCAGAGACAGGGTAGGGTACACTAGTAGCAGCTATGCAGGCAAAGCACATATTGTGCAGGACACAGCTACAGAGCATAGGGGACAGAGCAAAAGCCGATCAGTCTCCAGCGAGGGGAATGTTCTAAAGGCTCATACACACGGGGTACGGCCATCGCCACAACCACGTGGCACGCACGTGTTGTGGCGACAGGTCGCCCGTGTGTATGACGCACGCACCCCAAACCGTCGGAGCTGTCACCAGGCGATTGACATGTTCAATCGCCGGCTACAGCTGTCGCCGCAACTTCGCCGGAACTGTCGCTAGTCCCGCGTGTGTATGCGGGCTAGAGACAGGAGACCTACACGAGTGAATGGAGCATCCGACCGGGGGGATGCTCCATTCACAAACAGCTTCCGCCGCGTCTCTGCTTTGCTGGCGAGACGTGTGGACAGCTTTCGCCGGCAGGGAGCTGTTGCTACCTGGTCGCGTGCGCGCATGCAACGGGGGACAATTGTTCCCCGTGTGTATGTAGCTTAACTCTCCAAGAGGTCAATCCAGCATCTGCACAAGAGGGAAATCCTGCGTCTGCAGGAGGGAGAGAAGTTCTGAACTCTGGGAACACAGCTGCAGGCCAGGGCACAATAAATCCAAACACGTTGTCTCCAGAAGCCGTTCTGAGAAGGGAGTAGAAAGGTAGCTAAAAGCGACAACCCTCCCCCCTCCACTGAAGAGCTGATGGATGTTCACATGCCTAGTGCACAAAGTAGCTTTTTCAGACTGGTAGTCAGAAGCGACAGTTGTAGTGTACATCCTAGCAAAAACAAGATCCAACAATAAACCACAATAAACCAATATCAATTGTCGCTTTCAGATTTGCAGTAGTAAAAAGGAACGGTACCTGACATGCTCTCCAGTACGTCGGCTTGTAAGTCAAGTTTCGTCTCAACATTGCCTCCTCTTGCCTTAGTTACCACTGCGGGGATAGATATGACTAAGGACAATAATATGGTGAGAGTAGAGCCCGGAGTTGGCTCCAATTTCGGAAGGCAGGAAGCTAAAACTTTTCTCCATGCAGGACTTTGTGAGCTCTCCTCCATCATGCAAAACACCACAAACCTGTTGTGCTACACTTCCGCGTTCCATGTGCGTTCCACACACCCAGCAGCCTTCCCATGCGAGGAAGTGACACACGCGGTCTATTGATTTACATGTCCTGGTAACAATCCTACAAGAGAAAGCAAGAACAAAACAATTCTGTAAAATCGAAAATGTTTTCTTGGCGGTTTTAGGGGTTGTTGTACACTGAATTATGGGTGAGCATTGACCCACGCTATGTGCTGACCTGCATCACACCCACATCTGTAGCAATAGACAATTGAACCTTGCAATTCAGAACACAGCCAGGCTTACAGCAGCAGGAGGATGCACAATCCCCTCTTTCATCCTAGCGAGGAAATAACAGAAGGCTATAGTTCACTTCAACATTTTTTTAAAATTGGCTTCCAGCATGTTAATGCTTTAAAAAAAAAAAAAAAAAGATCTCTAGCGATCCCCTACATGTGAGGGAGCAATAGATGCATTTTCCTCTCTACTCATCCCGCTCGCAGTTTAAAGGAAACCTAAAGTAATTGGAAAAAAATTCAGTTTAACTTACCTGGGGCTTCTACCGGCCCCCTGCAGCCACCCTGAGCCCTCGCTGTTACTGAGCATTCCTCCAGTCTCAAACAGCGCCCCACTTTCGGTTCCAGCGGGTCGATGGTCACTGTGCCTGTATGGCCACGGACGTCCTGGAGCGCGCTCCCGTTGCCAGGAGCGTCCTGTGCGTGCGCAGTACGAGAGATTTCATTCCTGGCAACGGGAGCATGATTGATGATGCACTCGGCCAGGGCCATGCAGGCACAGTGGCCATCAATTTGCTAAGTCGCCGGAACCAAAAGTGGGGCGCTGCAGGGAACTGGAGGAACTCTCAGTAACGGTGCGGACACAGGGTGACTGCACGGGCTGGTAGTAGCCCCAGGTTAGTTAGGCCTGGAACCCACTACAAAATGCTATCGCTAATCGCAATCGCTAGCGTTTTGTATGAGCGGTTTGCAAGCGATTTCATGATCGTTTTCTGTCGATTTGGGTAGCGATTTTAAAAAGTGTTTTGCCAGCGATTGATTAGCGATTAGCGTTTATTTCTGATTGGTCTTTTCAATTCATTTAAATTTTTTTACAGTGTGCAGTAATTTCAAAATGTTAGCAAAATTACTCTGTGCAGGTTTCGATGAGCGATTACGCCAGCGTTTATATACTTTACATTGCAGAAACGCTAAACGCGGAAAGTGTTGCATGTCCTGCGTTTTGCTAATTGGTAATCGCAATCGCTCCAGTGTAATTTGGCCCATCCATTAACCACTTGAGGACCGCCCCCAGCCGATGGGCGGCGGCAAAGTCCGGGCCCAAACGACCGCAATACGCCCATCGGCGGGGGCGGCTGCGGGAGTGGCTATGCGGCGATCGCGTCATTCGTGACGCGATCAGCCGCCGGGGACTGGCTCCGCCCACCGCTCGTAGTAACCCGCCGGCCGTTCGGAAGCGCCGGCGGGTTACTACCACCCGGATCGCCGCTGCACATATGTATAATAGGCTTTGTAATGTATACAAAGCCTATTATACTGGCTGCCTCCTGCCCTGGTGGTCCCAGTGTCCGAGGGACCACCAGGGCAGGCTGCAGCCACCCTAGTCTGCACCCAAGCACACTGATTTCCCCCCCCCTGCCCCCTGATCGCCCACAGCACCCCTCAGACCCCCCCCTGCCCACCCCCCAGACCACTGTTTGCACCCAGTCACCCCCCTAATCACCCATCAATCACTCCCTGTCACTATCTGTCAACGCTATTTTTTTTTTATCCCCCCCCCCCTGCCCACTGCCCCCTCCTGATCACCCCCCACCCCTCAGATTCTCCCCAGACCCCCCCCCAGACCCCCCCCCCCGTGTACTATATGCATCTATCCCCCCTGATCACCTGTCAATCACCTGTCAATCACCTGTCAATCACCCGTCAATCACCCCCTGTCACTGCCACCCATCAATCAGCCCCTAACCTGCCCCTTGCGGGCAATCTGATCACCCCCCCACACCAATAGATCGCCCGCAGATCCGACATCAGATCACCTCCCAAATCCATTGTTTACATCTATTCTCTCCTCTAAACACCCACTAATTACCCATCAATCACCCATCAATCACCCCCCATCACCACCTGTCACTGTTACCCATCAGATTAGACCCTAATCTACCCCTTGCGGGCACCCAATCACCCGCCCACACGCTCAGATTGCCCTCAGACCCCCCCTTATCAATTCGCCAGTGCAATATTTACATCTGTTATTCCCTGTAATAACCCACTGATCACCTGTCAATCACCTATCAATCACCCCCTGTCACTGCCACCCATCAATCACCCCCTGTCACTGCCACCCATCAATCAGCCCCTAACCTGCCCCTTGCGGGCAATCTGATCACCCACCCACACCAATAGATCGCCCGCAGATCCGACATCAGATCACCTCCCAAGTGCAGTGTATACATCTCTTCTCTCCTCTAAACACCCACTAATTACCCATCAATCACCCCCTATCACCACCTGTCACTGTTACCCATCAGATTAGACCCTAATCTGCCCCTTGCGGGCACCCAATCACCCGCCCACACGCTCAGATTGCCCTCAGACCCCCCCTTATCAATTCGCCAGTGCAATATTTACATCTGTTATTCCCTGTAATAACCCACTGATCACCTGTCAATCACCTATCAATCACCCCCTGTCACTGCCACCCATCAATCACCCCCTGTCACTGCCACCCATCAATCACCCCCTGTCACTGCCACCCATCAATCAGCCCCTAACCTGCCCCTTGCGGGCAATCTGATCACCCACCCACACCAATAGATCGCCCGCAGATCCGACATCAGATCACCTCCCAAGTGCAGTGTTTACATCTCTTCTCTCCTCTAAACACCCACTAATTACCCATCAATCACCCCCTATCACCACCTGTCACGGTTACCCATCAGATTAGACCCTAATCTGCCCCTTGCGGGCACCCAATCACCCGCCCACACCTCAGAACGTCCTCAGACCCCAGCCCTGATCACCTCGCTAGTGCATTGCTTGCATCTATTTCCCCCCTCTAATCACACCTTGAGAAACCCATCAATCACCTCCTGTCACCCCCTAGCACACCTACCCATCAGATCAGGCCCTAATTTGCCCTGTGTGGGCTCCTGATCACTCGGCCAAACCCTCAGATCCCCCTCAGACCCCCTTCCGATCACCTCCCCAGTGCATTGATTGCATCTATTTTCCCCTCTAACTGCCCCCTGAGACACCCATCAATCACCTCCTGTCACCCCCCTAGCACTCCTATCCATCAGATCAGGCCCAAAACATCCTGTCATCTAAGAGGCCACCCTGCTTATGAAAGGTTCCACAAAATTTGCCCCCTCATAGACCACCTGTCATCAAAATTTGCAGATGCTTATACCCCTGAACAGTCATTTTGAGAAATTTGGTTTCCAGACTACTCACAGTTTTGGGCCCGTAAAATGCCAGGGCAGTATAGGAACCCCACAAGTGACCCCATTTTAGAAAGAAGACACCCCAAGGTATTCTGTTAGGTGTATGATGAGTTCATAGAAGATTTTATTTTTTGTCAAAAGTTAGCGGAAATTGGATTTTTATTGTTTTTTTCACAAAGTGTCATTTTTCACTAACTTGTGACAAAAAATAAAATCTTCTATGAACTCACCATACCCCTAACGGAATACCTTGGGGTGTCTTCTTTCTAAAATGGGGTCACTTGTGGGGTTCCTATACTGCCCTGGCATTTTAGGGGCCCTAAACCGTGAGGAGTAGTCTAGAAAACAAATGCCTCAAAATGACCTGTGAATAGGACGTTGGGCCCCTTAGCGCACCTAGGCTGCAAAAAAGTGTCACACATGTGGTATCGCCATACTCAGGAGAAGTAGTATAATGTGTTTTGTGGTGTATTTTTACACATATCCATGCTGGGTGGGAGAAATCTCTCTGTAAATGGACAATTGTGTGTAAAAAAAATCAAAAATGTGTCATTTACAGAGATATTTCTCCCACCCAGCATGGTTATATGTAAAAATACACCACAAAACACATTATACTACTTCTTCTGAGTACGGCGATACCACATGTGTGACACTTTTTTGCAGCCTAACTGTGCTAAGGGGCCCAAAGTCCAATGAGTACCTTTAGGATTTCACAGGTCATTTTGAGACATTTGGGTTCAAGACTACTCCTCACGGTTTAGGGCCCCTAAAATGCCAGGGCAGTATAGGAACCCCACAAGTGACCCCATTTTAGAAAGAAGACACCCAAGGTATTCTGTTAGGTGTATGATAAGTTCATAGAAGATTTTATTTTTTGTCACAAGTTAGCGGAAATTGATATGTATTGTTTTTTTTTTCACAAAGTGTCATTTTCCGCTAACTTGTGACAAAAAAAAAAATCTTCTATGAACTCACCATACTCCTAACAGAATACCTTGGGGTGTCTTCTTTCTAAAATGGGGTCACTTGTGGGGTTCCTATACTGCCCTGGCATTTTAGGGGCCCTAAACCGTGAGCAGTAGTCTAGAATCCAAATGCCTCAAAATGACCAGTGAATAGGACGTTAGGCCCCTTAGCGCACCTAGGTTGCAAAAAAGTGTCACACATGTGGTATCGCCGTACTCAGAAGAAGTAGTATATTGTGTTTTGGGGTGTATTTTTACACATACCCATGCTGGGTGGGAGAAATCTCTCTGTAAATGGACAATTGTGTGTAAAAAAAAAATCAAACAATTGTCATTTACAGAGATATTTCTCCCACCCAGCATGGGTATGTGTAAAAATACACCCCAAAACACATTATACTACTTCTCCTGAGTACGGCGGTACCACATGTGTGGCACTTTTTTGCACCCTAAGTGCGCTAAGAGGCCCAAAGTCCAATGAGTACCTTTAGGATTTCACAGGTCATTTTGCGACATTTGGTTTCAAGACTACTCCTCACGGTTTAGGGCCCCTAAAATGCCAGGGCAGTATAGGAACCCCACAAATGACCCCATTTTAGAAAGAAGACACCCCAAGGTATTCCGTTAGGAGTATGGTGAGTTCATAGAAGATTTTATTTTTTGTCACAAGTTAGCGGAAAATGACACTTTGTGAAAAAAAACAATTAAAATCAATTTCCGCTAACTTGTGACAAAAAAAAAAAATCTTCTATGAACTCACCATCCTCCTAACGGAATACCTTGGGGTGTCTTCTTTCTAAAATGGGGTAATTTGTGGGGTTCCTATACTGTCCTGGCATTTTAGGGGCCCTAAACCGTGAGGAGTAGTCTTGAAACGAAATTTCTCAAAATGACCTGTGAAATCCTAAAGGTACTCATTGAACTTTGGGCCCCTTAGCGCAGTTAGGGTGCAAAAAAGTGCCACACATGTGGTATCGCCGTACTCAGGAGAAGTAGTATAATGTGTTTTGGGGTGTATTTTTACACATACCCATGCTGAGTGGGAGAAATATCTCTATAAATAGACAATTGTGTGTAAAAAAAATTAAACAATTGTCATTTACGGAGATATTTCTCCCACCCAGCATGGGTATGTGTAAAAATACACCCCAAAACACATTATACTACTTCTCCTGAGTATGGCAATACCACATGTGTGGCACTTTTTTACAGCCTAACTGCGCTAAGGGGCCAAAAGTCCAATGAGCATCTTTAGGCTTTACAGGGGTGCTTACAATTAGGCACCCCCCAAAATGCCAGGACAGTGAACACACCCCACAAATGACCCCATTTTGGAAAGTAGACACTTCAAGGTATTCAGAGAGGAGCATAGTGAGTCTGTGGCAGATTTCATTTTTTTTTGTCGCAAGTTAGAAGAAATGGAAACTTTTTTTTTTTCTTTTTTTTGTCAGAAAGTGTCATTTTCCGCTAACTTGTGACAAAAAATAAAATCTTCTATGAACTCACCATGCCTCTCACTGAATACTTTGGGATGTCTTCTTTCCAAAATGGGGTCATTTGGGGGGTATTTGTACTATCCTGGAATTTTAGCCCCTCATGAAACCTGACAGGTGCGCAGAAAAGTCAGAGATGCTTGAAAATGGGAAAATTCACTTTTTATAGCGTTTGTAAACGCTATAACTTTTACCCAATCCAATAAATATACACTGAATGGTTTTTTTTTTATCAAAGACATGTAGCAGAATAACTTTCGCGCTCAAATGTATAGGAAATTTTACTTTATTTGAAAAATGTCAGCACAGCAAGTTAAAAAAGTCATTTTTTTGCCAAAATTCATGTCTTTTTTGATGAATATAATAAAAACTAAAACTCGCAGCAGCAAACAAATAGCAGCAAAAGAAAGCTGTATTAGTGACAAGAAAAGGAGGTAAAATTCATTTAGGTGGTAGGTTGTATGACCGAGCAATAAACCGTGAAAGCTGCAGTGGTCTGAATGGAGAAAAAGGCTCTGGTCCTTAAGGGGCGAAAAGACTGTGGTCCTGAAGTGGTTAACATAAGCTGAGCGTTAAGAGAAATCGGTAGCAGTTTGAATCGCTCCCTAAATGCTCAGAAAATCGCTCTAGTGGGTTTGAGCCTTTATACTGGCATTTTTTCCAATTACTTTAGGTTTCCTTTAACTGGCGTATTGTGCACCGCTTGTTGTATTGAATCCCCCCTCCGTAGCCTGGAGGCTAGTGACACATCTGTACAATGTCAGCTATGCATTGTCACTCAAGCAAGCCTCGATCGCTGCTGGGCAAAAGCAATCTTTTGGTGTGTATGGAGCTTAAAGAGACTCTGAAGTCTTGTTTTTTTACCAGCTTTTTCCTTATAATCCTGTTCAGCATGATTGCCCCACTAGTCTCGCCGCATCTCTGCGGCAGATGAATAATTTATTGCTGACAAAAGGCCCTGCAAAGCTCCCGGGCTTCGCAGGGCTTTTCTTCCTGGAGGGACAGAGCTTTGAGCTGTAGCTCTGCCTCCTCCGCAGTCAATCGCCTCTGATCGCCGCCTCTCCCCGCTCCTATCAATCTTCCTTTCACTGGGAGGAGGCGGAGATCCACGGAGATTGATTGTGGAGAGGCGGAGCTACAGCGCTAAGCTCAGCCTCTCCAGGGCACCACAATCCGCGACCAGCAAAGTCGTAGAACTTTGCAGGTCTATTACAAAGCAATAAATCATTAATCTGCCGCGGGGATGCAGCGAATCTAGTGGGGCAATCATGCTGAACAGGATTATAAGGAAAAAGCTGGTAAAAAACAAGACTTCAGAGTCTCTTTAAGCTCCATACACACCAAAAGATTGCTTTTGCCCAGCAGCGATCGAGGCTTGCTTGAGTGACAATGCATAGCTGACATTGTACAGATGTGTCACTAGCCTCCAGGCTACGGAGGGGGGATTCAATACAACAAGCGGTGCACAATACGCCAGTTAAAGGAAACCTAAAGTAATTGGAAAAAATGCCAGTATAAAGGCTCAAACACACTAGAGCGATTTTCTGAGCATTTAGGGAGCGATTCAAACTGCTACCGATTTTCTCTTAACGCTCAGCTTATGTTAATGGATGGGCCAAATTCCACTGGAGCGATTGTGATTACCAATTAGTAAACGCAGGACATGCAACACTGTCCCTCCAGGAAGAAAAGCCCTGCGAAGCCCGGGAGCTTTGCAGGGCCTTTTGTCAGCAATAAATTATTCATCTGCCGCAGAGATGCGGCGAGACTAGTGGGGCAATCATGCTGAACAGGATTATAAGGAAAAATCGGGTAAAAAAAAGAGACTTCAGAGTCTCTTTATACTAAATTTGAAAAAAAGATGCTTTTTTTGTATACTTACCTATGTAGAGGGAAGGCTCTGGATCCTAGAGCTTTCCTGGTCCTCTCGCGGTCTTCTCGTTCCAGCGCTGTCAACAGTGGCGTAGCAATAGGGGATGCAGAGATAGTGACCGCACCAGGGCCCCTGGATCAGAGGAGCCGTCCTTCAACCACTCTAATAGTTCGTAATTGGTGCTAAGCTGATAATGATCATATCTGTATGTGCTTTGATTAGTTGTAAACATTAATAGACTGTTCTCCTCTCAAGCCTACACCTCCCTGACACTCTGGTCCTTGGCAGGTTTTGGTGCTCCATAACAATTGGCATGTATAGAGCGCTTTGGGGGGCCCAATGTAAAACTCACACTGGGGCCCAGAGCTCCTACTGGCTGGCTGTCATACCCGGTGCAGGTATTCGACCAATGGGTCGAATACGCCTTCAGGGACCCTCAGATGGCTTCAGAAGAATTTGTATCCCTGAGTGCTTCCAAAGACAAGCAGCTGCATATTGTGCAAACGCGCAAAAACGCAGTACAGAGCTGCACCACTTTGGAAGCCCTTGGGGACACGAGTGCTTGCTAGGGCTTCCGGAGGTGGCTGGTTTGAACATGAGACATCATGAGGACCAGGAAAACTCTATAGGGTCAAGAGCCTTACTCTCTATAGGTATATAGAGATAGGTAGTATATAACTTTTTTTCTGCTTTTAGCTGCAACTTCAATGTGTGCTTGCATGCAGGAGGCCTGAAAAAGGCAGCTAAATATTATGGACACAGAAAAGGAGATGCTTGGAGAGTGTTTAGTTGCCTACCACTGGGTAATACACCAGCAGCTACATAGTAAATGATGCTGAAGGGTCTTACCAAATCTATATAATATGAAGTACCCATTCAAATCATCTTCACTTAGCTTACCCATACCGGTATACTTCATAGATTCAGTAAAAATGTCTTCCTGTGAAAGGCCAGCAGTATCTGCTTTTTTTTAATAAATTGTCAGTAGTCACTGCATCTTAAGTGGGGCATTCAATGTTAGATTTATCAGGAAAACAGTAGGTATCCAACTAGTATCATTTACATAGTTTATCACTTTGTAGTACCAGATTTGATGAGATTTAAAGTGTACCTGTGGAGAAAAAAAAATGTTGAAACTACACTTACCTAGATTATTATTATTTAGTATTTATATAGCGCCGACATCTTACGCAGCGCTGTACAATATATATATATATATATATTGTCTTGTCACTAACTGTCCTCAATGGAGCTCACAATCGAATCCCTACTATTATCAAATGTCTATGTATGAATTATGTAGTGTAAGTACTGTAGTCTAGGGCCAATTTAGGGGTGAGCCAATTAACTTATCTGTATGTTTTTGGGATGTGGGAGCACACTGGAGTACCTGGAGGAAACCCACGCAGACACGGGGAAAACATACAAACCCCTTGCAGATGGTGCCCTGGCTGGGATTCGAACCGGGGACCCAGCGCTGCAAGGCGAGAGCTCTAACCACTACGCCACCCTGCTGCTGATGTATATACGCTTTTCTGACACCTCCAGGCTCCTTACTATGTCCATCTTCCCCTCCATCTTGCCTTTATAGCCTCCATTTGTAGCTCCAACTGGGACCAGTCGGTGGTCGGCACATGCACAGTCCTTTCCGCAGCTTTCAGCTATTTGAAACCAGGAGCTGCTAAGATCCCCTTAAGCATGAGGCCGGCTTCAGACTGTGTATTGGCCTTCGGGGATTACTGCGTTAGTCTGTGGTAATCCCCTTCTGGCCGGGATCCAAACAGGAAGTGACGCTCACGGGCACTTCCTGTTTTGGAGATACGGAAGCGTATTGTAAAAATACGCTTCCACACATGCGCACCGCAACTCCAACATTTTGCCAAACTATGCGACACCATAGACTTACATAACTTCCGCCGCACATCGCTGCAGGTTGTTGCAGAGGTTGCGCAGTAACATCAGTATGGGCTCGCAACTGGTATTGCTTAAAAGGAAATAAACATAGCAGCCTCCATATACCTCTCTTTTCAGTTCCCCTTTAAGTCTAAGTGTTTTTATCTGCATGGGAAAAACACGTTGGTCCTCAGTTTTCCTGTGCAGAACGCGAGGGGGGTGTGTGTGGGTGTGTGAGGGGGGGGGGGGGGGCATCCAAAGTTTCGCAGGGGGGGCCCAGTGATGTCTAGTTACGCCCCTGTATGGCCACCTTTACTGTGTGGCATTAACAACATTTTCTTGCAATATGGCAGCTGGCATTCCTTCTATGACTTAAAAATGCAGATGCAGGTGTTAATGGGAGGTGGCTGCACTTGTCTAATCACTGAGGGCCCTTCTCCACTAGCAATCACAATCACAAATGCCCGCGATTGCAATTTTTCATTAATTTTGTTATGCGATTGCAATTTTTCATTTGCATTGCAACATTCCTCTTAAAATTGCTCCAGAAAGTGATTGCAATTTACAAATCGAATCACTATAGTGAAAAATACTATTCATGATTTCTATGATAAAGTAGCAACCGTAGCGATTTAAAAATCACTAACGATTTGCAATTTTGCAATTCAGCTGTGCAGTGGAAAAAGGCCCTAAGGGCCTGAGCCCACTGTTGCTTTTATAAAAACCATCCACAATAAATAAACAAGGCGCGCTTAACTGTTTATATCTTGTTAAACCCATGAATTCGGGGAGCTGTACTGCAACAACATAGCAATAACTTGGAAATATGGGGATCACAGACTTATTATAACAATAGATTCTTTATTATCACATTTGTAACAAAAACCCCTACAGATAATCCCCCGCTAAAAACAGACACAGCGGTGTCCAATGTGCCCCTTAATCTCACAATCGGCTGTGTGGATCTCACACACACCAATCAAAATTGGCCAATGTCACCCCAATTTCTATGTGTCCTTGCACTAGACGGCAAAATGACTGCTGCTGTGCTATAACAAGGCTTAAGTTGCACCACAGTTCCATTAACCTCACAGGGTGCGATGACAGTATAAACCAGGCATGGGCAAACTTGGCCCTCCAGCTGTTAAGGATCTACAAGTCCCACAATGCATTTGCCTTTATGAGTCAAGACTGTGGCTGGAAGACTCCTGCAATGCATTGTGGGACTTGTAGTTCCTTAACAGCTGGAGGGCCAAGTTTGCCCATGCCTGGTATAAACGCACAGAAAACTTTTGTTTTTGTTATAAAATGTGATAATAAAGAATCTCATTATAAGAAGAAGTCTGCGATCCCCATATTTCTGCATTTATAAAAACGCATGTGTTTTTGAAATGCGTTTAGTGTGTTTTAACACATTTAAACGTGTTAAAATGCGTAAAGTGCATTAAAACACATTTAAAAAACACTTGAAAACGTATGCATTTTTATAAATGCAGCCGTGGGCTCAGGCCCTTAATGGGGGGGGGGGGGTGAGCAGAAGCCATGGCATGTAAGGGGTGAAGGTCAGGATGGCACCAGGGTAATTGATGACTGGTGTACAGGGAGGGGCTTAATCTCATCAAGACCCCTGTAAATCTTGTCATGAGGCATAAAACTGGAAACATCTTCCTCAATCTGCTCTGCGTCATAAATAGCTTTTGGGCATTAGATTGTCTCCTTGATTCCAAATAGATATCTGACAGCTTTCTTCCGCCTTGATTCTTCTTGTGGTTTCAGCCTCACCTGAAGCAGGTTGATGGTGTTAGAATTATCAAGTATTAACTAAACTGCAGTATAGTAAAGCAACCACAAGAAGTCACTGTTTGTAATGTGCTGTGATTATTTCTATGGTATTGCAATTTCCTGTTTACATTCTGTGTTCCACTCTGTTCTAAGGAAGCTGCAATACCTGATGGTTGTGTATGATTTATCGCTGCATGTTTTTTTCAGTAAAGAGATCTACAGGGAGGGTGACACTAGGTGCTGTGGGAAGGATGGTGACACCAGGTACTCTGAGTTCCACAGGGTGGTGCCTTAGGTGTTCGGTGGAGCTGCTAGTGTCCCCTATTTTTTTTAGCTTTCTTAGCTCCTTTTGCGCACAAAAGCAGCCCAGAGTAAGCAAGGCTTTATGCCCATGCATGGAAAAAGTGAAACTGCATAAACACCCCACAAAAACGTGCATGGGCAGCCCCAGGTCCCACCGAAGCAAGGCCCTTTCCGTTGTTCCCCCTGGTTGGGAACCTCCCTTTTTGGTGCAGGGGGCTTTGGGGTCCTTCGACATCTGAAGGATTGGAAGACCCTGCCACGTGGATGCCCAAGAGGGGGCCGCTAGTCAGGACCGAAGTCCCCTGGGGACTTCACGTGACCGTCTGACGAAGCCTGATGGGTGGGCGATACTAGTTACGGCGAGAGAGCAGTGAGGTGACGTCACCGCTGCATGGCGTCCAGAACTTGGCCCCGAGGTGTAACTCGTGTGTGGCAGCATGAGAGGATTAGAGTGTCAGTGGTAGATTGCGGGCATCACCTAACAGAGAAGTGATATCCAAGCAGTGGACCAGTTCCCAGGAGGTGGTGAGAGCCCTCTTGGGCACCACGCTGCACTTACAGGAGGTAGTGAGAGCCCTCCTAGCACCACACTGCAAATACACCATATAGCAATCCTCTCCTTAGCTTACAACACTGGCGCAGCTGCTCTATTCATGAACTGTGTTATTCATGTCAGTTAGGTGATCACCTGAATTAGGACGTATATCACGTATCATGATATGTAGAAGCTTTCCAGAGGCGCCAATAGAATAAAAGTCACTTAAACGCGCTTAAAACCGATGGGGCAGTGGTGGGCCTATCCCATCCATGCAGACAAAGCAAACAAAGGAAGGACTGTGGCATCAACAGTCAAACAACAATTTATTTATACTCCACAGTAAAAATAGGCAATGCGTTTCACGGGCTCAATCACGCTTCATCAGGCCAATCAAAAAGGAGCATACAGCTGAAAACAAAGTGTCAGAGGACATAGTGTAAGGCAGGTTTTGTGGGTATCACTCATGTTGACAAACAATTCAATGTCAAAACATAAACTATATGAACATCAAAACATATTCAGAGGTACTTATTATGCAACACTCTTAAATCATGCAATTCTATGCAAAGTGATTTTATGCAGAACATTTTCATGTAGAAAACTCGGGATTTAGCCTATTAGCTCTACTGGCCACTGTATTCCTTTTGCTTTTCATACAACAGTAATAAATAGAGGTACATTTGATCAGGTGAATAAATGCATGTAAATTAATATGTTTCTTAATGGGATCAAGTGGTATATAATAATAAATGGGAGGTACCTGTTGATTCAGTATTGGGTCTCAATTTAAAGAAAGACGGGGGAGGGCAAACGTGTCACCAAGAGAGGTAAAAACTTATTTGCAGCTAAAAGGACAAAGAGTAAAAATATATAGAGTAAAAATATGGAGTAAAAATACAGAACAAAAATATAAAGTATAATATATATATATATATATATATATATATATATATATATAGATATAGATATTATTACCTATAGAATATAGGGCAAACATATGTATTATTACCAGGGTGAGGACGAGGTCAATCAAAGTATAATAGTACTATACTAGTATACTATACTAGTATATATATATATTAAAATTAATAATAATAGTAATAATAATAATAATAATAATAAAAAGAGAGCGACATTTAAAAACTATAGCGGCTATATGTGGATCCGACATTCAGTAAACCTTCTCCAGTACTTCATTCAGTCCTTCTGGAATAAGGGTTTTGAGTACTTGGATCCAATACATTTCTCTTTTTTGAGATTTTCATGGGCGTTGGGTGAAGTCTCACCAATAGAGTCAATCAAGGTTATGGAGAAGGAGTCTGGGTTACTGTGGTGGTGTGAATGAAAATGCCTGGAGACACTGTGGAAGGGAAATTTATTTAAGATGTTTCTCTTGTGCTCTCCTATCCTGTTACATGCCACTTGTGTTGTCCTGCCCACATACTGGAGACGACAGGCACAGGTTATGACGTAAATGATATATTTTGATAGGCAGGTGTTGTTCTGTTTGATGGAATATTGAATACCTGTGGCTGTGGAATGAAACACTGGGGTATTGGTAACAAACTGGCAGGCAGAACATCTGGGGCTTCTACAAGGGTGAGAGCCTGGTTCGATCGGGGACATGGTAAGAGTAGGAGCTGGAGGTGGTGTATGGAGACGACTGGGGGCTAGGAGATTCCAGGGATTGGGAGCTCTCCTATAAGTGATTGCTGGTTTGGATGGTAAAATTGTTTTAAGATAGGGGTCTTGTAGAAGGATTTCCCATCTATTATGAAGAATCTTTTTAATGTTTTGATGTTCTTTGTTGTATCTTGTGATAAACCGTGGTGGTGGGTCTGATGTGGTCAGAGAGGAGGATGGTGGAGCTAGGTTCATAGATTTTGCTCTCCGACTGGCGTCTCTAATCAGTTTTCTAGGAGGTTTACGAGATGTGAATTTTTTGGTCAGTAATTTAGATTGTTCCTCATAGTCAATATTTTCAGTACAATTGCGGTAAATACGTTTAAACTGACAATATGGGGTGTTGAGTGTCCACGGCCGGTGATGATAACTGTTAAAGTGGATGTAGTTATTGGAATCGACTGTTTTGAAAAAGGTTTTGGTTTTAATGGCATTAGACTCGAAGATGGTCAAGTCTAGAAAGTCAATGGTTGTGGAGTGATGATGTGACGTAAATTCTAGACCGCCTGAGTTACTGTTGAGAAGTTGAATGAAAATGGGGATAAGGGATGTGTCGCCTTTCCAAATGAAGATTAAATCATCTATGTAGCGCTTGTAAAATACAATATTATTGATGAATAATTGATTGTGTTGTAGAAGTTGATTTTCCAATAGGCCCATTGTAAGGTTAGCATAAGATGGTGCAAATGAGCTGCCCATTGCAGTACCACTAATCTGATGATAGAATTGGTTATGGAAAGAAAAAACGTTATTTTCCAGAATTAATTCAGTGCAATGAATTAAGAATTGTTTTTGAATAACGGGCATTGATGGAATCGTGGAAAGGACTATTGAATAGCTGAAAGTCCAAATTGGTATCATGATATATGTAACTGTGGCTGGAATATACTAAGGAGCCTACGAACTGGACATTACTGCCAATACAGCTGTGACCCTGACCCTAAGGAGAATCTATTATTATTGATTTATAAAGCGCCAACATATTCCGTGGTGCTGTACAAAGTAAGGAACCAACACTAGGTTACATAATAATACAGACATTGGTGTACACCAATATAGAAAATACATAATTAGTGACAAAATACAAAAAAAAATTATACAAAATACAGAATACAAAATATAGAATTGGTAATGACAGTAATAAAAGTAAAATGATAAATAAAATGTATAATAATTTCCAAGACACAAAAGGGGGGAGCGAGCCCTGACCTTGTGAGCTTACAATCTAAAGGGAATTTAAAGGAGTTTAAAGGTAACAAAGTTTGGCGAGTGACTGATTGTTGTGGGAGGGCATTTCAGAGGAGGGGTGAAGTGCGTGCAAAATCTTGTAAACGTGAATGTGAGGAGGTAATTCTAGAGGAGGACAACAGAAGATCATGTGCAGATCTGAGATTGCGATTGGGTTTGTATCTGGAAATTAGTGAGGATATGTACCGGGGAGAGAAATTGTGGAGAGCTTTGTAGGTTAGGGTTAGGCGTTTGAACTGGATCCTCTGGTTAATTGACAGCCAGTGAAGAGCTTGACAGAGAGGGTAAGCAGAGGAAGATCGAGAAGAAAGATGAATGAGACAAGCAGCTGAGTTCAGTATCGACTGGAGCGGGGCCAGTCTGTTAGAAGATAGTCCACAAAGTAGTATGTTGCAGTAGTGCAGTCGAGAAATTATAAGAGCATGTATTAACATTTTCGTTGTGTCTTGAGTGAGAAAAGGACGGATGTGAGATATGTTTTTGAGTTGGAGATGGCAGGAGCTGGTTATGGAGTGAACATGAGGAATAAAAGAGAGAGATGAGTCGAATCTTACCCCCAAGCACCGTGCTTTGGGAACTGAAGTTATAGGAGTGTTATTAACATTTATTGTTACTTCAGGCAGAGAGCTGGACGGAGACGGCAGAAAAATTATTAGTTCTGTTTTACTCATATTAAGTTTTAGGAAGCAAGAGGACATGAAGGAGGATATACCAGACAAGCAGTCAGGAACACGTTTGAGGAGGGAGTTAAGGTCTGGGGTCGAGAGGTACAGTTGTGTATCGAATGCATACAGGTGGTATTGAAACCCGAATGAGTTGATTAAGTCACCAAGACCGTGCATGTAGATGAAAAAGAGGAGGGAACCAAGGACAGAGCCTTGAGGAACCCCGACAGACAAAGCATGAGGAGAAGAGATCTGATCCGAGTAGAAGACTGTGAAGGACTTTCCAGAGAGGTAGGAAGATAACCATGTGAGAGCGAGCCCCTTTATTCCTACATTTGAAAGTATTTGTAGGAGTAAGGTGTGATCGACAGTATCAAATGCTGATGATAGGTCAAGAAGGATGAGTATGGAAAATTGACCTTTGAATTTAGCTGTAAGAAGGTCATTGGCCACTTTGGTAAGGGCCATTTCCGTAGAGTGGTAAGAGCAAAAGCCAAACTGGAACTGATCAAGTAGGGAGTTAGCAAATAAATAATGGCTTAATTCTGCATGTATATGGCGTTCAAGTAGTTTGGATGCAAATGGGAGAAGTGACACTGGACAGAAGTTGGCAAGTGTGGTAGGATCTAGAGATGGTTTTTTAAAGTACTGCTTACCCTCTTTGCCCCTCCCCTTAAACTTTTAATATTGTTTTATTGCTGGTGCTGCGACTAGCACACAGCACCAGCCTCCCCCCTCTTGTGCCCCCTCTAGCCCCCGTTCTGCTCAGTCAAAGTCTTCGACTGAGGCAGAACGTCGGATATTATCGGGGAGGAAGTGATAGTTCTTCCTCCCCGCTGTGAGCACATAACTCCGCAAACTCCACCTGCCGCTTTAGTTCCTTATGTGTTACACTGCACACAGCACGCAGGTGAGCTGCGCTGTGTGCGGACTTGTGATAATTGAGATCTTATATTTTTCCGAACTCAATTAACATGAGCCCACACACAGCGCAGCTCCCCTGCGTGCTGTGTGCAGTGTAACACATAAGGAACTAAAGCGGCAGGTGGAGGGGGCGGAGTTATGTGCGCACAGTGGGGAAGGAAGAAATGTCACTTCCTCCCCTATAATGTAGGTTGTTAGAACTGGCCACAGGGGGGCGCTGGAGGGGGAAGGATGGTGCTGTATGCTGTGAAAGTCACACAGCACCAGTAATAAAATCATTCTAAAGTAATTCCCTACCAGGTCAGCAGTACTTTAAATGGATACTGTAGGGGGGTCGGGGGAAAATGAGCTGAACTTACCCGGGGGCTTCTAATGGTCCCCCGCAGACATCCTGTGTTGGCGCAGCCACTCCCCAATGCTCCAGCCCCGCCTCCGGTTCACTTCTGGAATTTCTGACTTTAAAGTCAGAAAACCACTGCGCCTGCGTTGCCGTGTCCTCGCTCCCGCTGATGTCACCAGGAGTGTACTGCGCAGACACAGACCATACTGTGCCTGCACAGCACGCTCTTGATGACATCAGTGGGATCGAGGACACAGCAACGCAGGCGCAGTGGTTTTCTGACTTTAAAGTCAGACATTCCAGAAGTGAACCGGAGGCGGGGCCGGAGCATCGGTGAGCGGCTGCGCGGGCACAGGATGTCTGCGGGGGACCATTAGAAGCCCTGGGTAAGTTCAGCTCATTTTCCCCCGACCCCCCTACAGTATCCCTTTAAGTAGTGGTGTAACAACAGCTGTTTTGAGTGGGGACGGAAAGATGCCAGTGGAGAGGGACAGGTTAAATAGCGATGTTAGTGCAGGCATTAGAGATGAGGATAGCTGCAGAATGAAATGGGAGGGAATAGGATCCAAGGAACAGGTGGTTAGATGAGCTTTGGATATTATAGAGGAGAGAGAATGTTCAGAGAGTGGAGAGAAGGCAGTTAGAGAGCAGTCAATAAGAGGTGTGGAGGTGGGATTTGAGGGTTGCATGGAGAATTCACTTCTGATTTTGTCAATTTTATCAGTGAAGTATGTTGCAAATTCTTCAGCTGATAAGCAAGATGGAGGAGGAGGAAGAGGGGGATGGAGAACGGAGTTGAAGGTGCTAAACAAGTGTTTTGGATTGTGTAAATGGGCGGATATTAGGGAAGAAAAATAGGACTGTTTTGCCACAGAGAGTGTTTCTGAAGTTATTTAAGGCTATTTTATATGAGATGAAGTCCTCACTTGTGTTACTTTTCCTCCAACGCTGTTCAGCTGCTCTATGGGTCTATGTATGGGTCTACTCATCAACTCCCGGGAGTATTCGGACAGTTGTGTGCAGTATGATTGTGCAAGTTGTGTGACACAGCCAGCTGTCTATAGTTTAGGCTGGAATACATTTAACACCTCAGCAAAGCACTCAGCCCTTCAACTTCAATCATGTTCGTGCAGTCAGGATCAAGGGAACGTATGAATTTTGCATTCCTACTAGAGAAACTGTTGTTGCCACCAATTCCTTTTCGGAATACAACCCCAGCCCCGTTCCTACTGGGTGGAAAGAGCATACTACGGAGGCCAATCCGCCCCTGAAACTGATAAGAACAGACTGATAAGAACTTGATCTTAGCCAAAAGGCCGAGAAGCTGCTGTCTCCCATCTACCAGGCTCCCCCCTCGCCTCCATCTTGCATCACAACTTCCTCTATAGCAACTTGAAGCTGCCGTCTACAGCTCAGGGAGAGGAATCTGCACCTGCAGCGCAGAGCATGATGGGAGATGTAGTTCCAGACTCAGATCTGCATTAGAGATTAAACCAGGGGTGCCCACACTTTTTCGGCTTGTGAGCTACTTTAAAAAATTAGCAAGTCAAAATGATCTAAAAATGATCTACCTATGTACAATTTTAGGAGCCCTCTTGTCGGAGCCTCCTCTAGCATGGGGCAAGAGAGGGCATCGCCCTCTCAAATAAATACAATGCCCCCTTCAACCAGGTGGGGTGGCTGCGGAGAGAAGAGGGAGCAATGGGCACAGCAGCGGGGAAGGGGGGACGTCCCCCCCCCTTCCCTCACCTGGGGCTTCCCCTCCCTCGCTCCCCCCTCCAGATATGAGCAGCGGGCGGCGGCAGAACACTTCTTATTCCGGTGCAGAAAGGAGATCTGTGCACCGCTACTCTGGTCTAGTAAGTGACTCAGTAGACCAGAGTAGCGGCGCACTGATCTTATTCCCGCGCCGGAATAGGAAGTGTTCTACCACCGCCCGAGCCTGATGAAGCTCGCAGTAGGCGGGCGCAACGCGTCGATGGGCGGGGCCTCACCCCGATCTGCGTACTGAGCGCTCTGTTTGCCGGCCAGCTGTGCTAAACTAAATGGTACTTTTGAGTGTGGAGTCGCACTTACTTGGCTTCCATCAATCTCAGATGGTCAGGTGTGCAGATCCAATAGTCCCGGACACCATGGGACTCAAACTGTAGCAAATGAAGAGAAAGATCCGCACCACCTTCAGAAAAGCTTAGTCTATTTTATTGGAAAAAGACATACACAAGTTTAAAAGGAACTTTAAGGCAGGACAGTCCACTGTTTCGGGCTCCTGCCCATCTTCATGCTGCTTAGTTCTGAAGTAACATACAAAAACACCAACATATATACAGAGAAACAACCAATCACTGAGTATATACTAATTAGAGGACCTGATGGGAAACAGCCTATTTAAATATCTAGTCATGCCTCCAACTCCCCCATTGGTGGACCTAGGCAAGATCCAAACATTCAAAACAATGACAATAAATAATGGCTTGCATCTAAGATGTATTGATAGTATATCAACCAAAACGCCATGGTGAAATGTGCTGATTAACAGAAAAACATCCAAAAAAATAACATTTTGTTAAAGAAAACAAAACATCACATATCACATGGAAATGACTCATAGACGCGTCAATAAGACGCGGCGCCATATTCGCATATGTGTACAGATGACGTAATAATGCACATCCTCTATATAAACTACTAATGACCAAAATACGCATCTATGCCGGACGTATATATGCATGAGACAAGCGCTCAAAAAATGCTGCATGAACGCATCAAAAATATGCATCAATAAGATAGTCGCCTGGAAAATACCACATGAACACGTCCTAACTATACGCAATCATTGCGACTAAAAATACGCATCAAAATTAACAAAATGTCACAATGGTATGCAAAGTCAGATGATTGGTAGTATAGGAATAAAAAAAAAAAAAAATCCAATAAGAGAAAGCTAATAAGGCCTATAAATATACCATATTTTCCGCCGTATAAGACGCTCCGGAATATAAGACGCACCCAAGTTTGGAGGACAAAAACCAGGGGAAAAAAAAGACACTAAACCTGGTGCGTCCATATTCCAGGAGCGTCTTGTACATGTCCTTCTGTGTGTCCTCATGTGTGCTCCTGTGCTTTCCATATCCCCATGTGTCCTTCTGTGTGTCCTCCTGTGCCCCCATGTGTCCTCCTGTGCCCCCCCGTGTGTCCTCATGTGCCCCCCATGTGTCCTGTGTGTCCTTCTGTGCTCCCTCATGTGTGCTTCTGTGCCCTCCATATGTCCTCCTGTGGCCCTCAATGTGTCCTCATTTGCCCCTCATGTCGCCTCTGTGCCCCCCATATGTCCTCCTGTGGCCCCCAATGTGTCCTCATTTGCCCCTCATGTCACCTCTGTGCCCCCCATATGTCCTCCTGTGGCCCCCAATGTCTCCTCATTTGCCCCTCATGTCGCCTCTGTGCCCCCATATGTCCTCCTGTGGCCCCCAATGTGTCCTCACTTGCCCCTCATGTCGCCTCTGTGTCCCCCATGTGTCCTCCTGTGCCCCCCTGCCTTCTCGTGTGCCTTCCTCCCTCCCACCTGAGTTTTCTGATCCCCCTCCCCCCCGTCCCCGAGTGTCAATAGCGGCAACTTACCTTTAACATGCTCCCGCGCCGATCCCAGATAATTGCGCTGCCCCCCGCTAGCATGCGCTCCCTCCCCCTTGCGGAACTGGCCCCCCCGGGTGTGTGAATCAGTAGCGGCAGCTTACCTCCACAATGCGCCCGCGATTAATGGAGACATCACTCTCGCCGGCACTTCGCGCTCTAGTGACTGGCTTGAACTGATGACGCACAGTTCAAGCCAGTCACCAGAGCACGAAGTGCCGGGGAGAGGGGTGTCTCCATTCATCGCGGGCGCATTGTGGAGGTAAGCTGCCGCTACTGATTCACACACCCGGGGGGGGGGGGGGCAGATCCGCAAGGGGGAGGGAGCGCATGCTAGCGGGGGGCAGCGCAATTATCTGGGATCGGCGCGGGAGCATGTTAAAGGTAAGTTGCCGCTATTGACACTCGGGGACGGGGGAATCAGGAAACTCGGGCAGGCGGGAGGGAGGGAGGAAGGCAGGCACTGAAAGGCAGGGAATCCCCGACGTGGCGGCGGGTCAACGGTTCTGTATCGGCGGGCGTTCGTAAGTCGGGGATTCCCTGCCTTTGCTGTATAAGACGCAGGGACTTTTTCTAGCTATTTTTGGGGGAGAAAAAGTGCGTCTTATACGGCGAAAAATACGGTATATCCATGAGTTTATCAGTATCACCAATCTAGTCTCAAATCATACTCTTTATTTAACCCACTATTCACAGTGTCAAGTTCTCTGATCCATTTAGAATCTAAATGGATCAGAGAACTTGACACTGTGAATAGTGGGTTAAATAAAGAGTATGATTTGAGACTAGATTGGTGATACTGATAAACTCATGGATATATATTTATAGGCCTTATTAGTTTTCTCTTATTGATTTTTTTTTTTATTATTATTATACTACCAATCATCTGACTTTGCATACCATTGGTGGAAATTGCTGAATTGACATTTATATTTTTTTTAAGTACAGCATTTTTATGGCATTTTTTTGACATCTTTTTGACGTTTTGTTAATTTTGATGCGTATTTTTAGTCGCAATGATTGCGTAGAGTTAGGACGCGTTCAAGTGGTATTTTCCAGGCAACTATCTTATTGATGCGTATTTTTTGATGCGTTCATGCGTCATTTTTTGAGCGCTTGTCTCATGCGTATATACGTCCGGCATAGATGCGTCTTTCGGTCATTAGTAGTTTAGATAGAAGATGTGCATTATTACGTCATCTGTACGAGTATGTGAATATGGCGTCGCGTCTTATTGACGCGTCTATGCGTCATTTCCATGCGATATGTGAGGTTTTGTTTTCTTTAACAAAATGTTATTTTTTTGGATGTTTTTCTGTTAATCACACATTCCACCATGGCGTTTTGGTTGATATACTATCAATACATCTTAGAGGCATGCCTGATCTTTTATTCAGCCATTATTTGTCATTTTTTTGAATTTTTTGAATGTTTGGATCTTGCCTAGGTCCACCAATGGGGGAGTTGGAGGCGTGACTAGATATTTAAATAGGCTGTTTCCCATCAGGTCCTCTAATTAGTATATACTCAGTGATTGGTTGTTTCTCTGTATATATGTTGGTGTTTTTGTATGTTACTTCAGAACTAGGCAGCATGAAGATGGGCAGGAGCCCGAAACAGTGGACTGTCCTGCCTTAAAGTTCTTTTTAACCATTTACCGCCATCCTAACGTATTAAAACGTCATGCTTACCGCTATTAACAGCAACATGACGTTTTAATACGTCGCGCATTCCCGCCGCTGCTACCGCCGTGTGTCCGCCGCTACCGCCGCCATTACCGTCGGGATCCCGTGCTGAGTGATTGGGGAAGAGGACCGAACAGTCCTCTACCCAATCGCAGTGCCTGGAGTGAATGGACGTGACCGCGAACAGCGGCTACGTCCATTCACATAAACAGGAAATGTAACAGTTTAATAAAGTGTAAAAAAAAAAAAAAAAAAGTGAACACGTCCTATGAGTGTTCACTAGCGCCATCTTGTGGCCAAAAAGTATATTACACCTACAAAATACATACATTTTCAAGTATATACACATCATTAATAAAATTACACTTCCAACCCTCCCCCCCCAAAAAAACACTTGTAAAAAAAAAAATCAGCTTAAAAAAAAAAATAAATAGTTGCCTTAGGGACTCAGCTTTTTTTATTCTACATTTTATGGGGGAAAATTAATTTTAATTTATTACATAGGGGCTTGTAATTATGGCCAGAACAAACAGAAAAATAACCACTTATATTTCAAAATAATATACTGTCGCCATACATTGTGGTAGGGACATAATCTAAACGGGTTAATTATCGGGACCACTGGGCAAATAAAACGTGTTTGTTTTATCCACAGGAGAATGTTTAATTTTAAAACTATAAAGGCTGAACACTGAGAAATAATGATTTTTTATTCTTTTTTTTCTGTTTTTCTCATTAAAATGCATTTACAATAAAAAAATTCTTAGCAAAATGTACTATCCACAGAAAGCCTAATTGGTGGCGAAAAAAACGAGGTATAGATCATTTTCTTGTGATAAGTAGTAATAAAGTTATTAGGGAATAAAAGAGAGGAGCGCTGACAACTGAAAATTGCTCTGGTCCGTTAGGATAAAAACCCTTGGGGGTGAACTGGTTAAACTTGTGTATGTCTTTTTCCAATAAAATAGACTAAGCTTTTCTGAAGGTGGTGCAGATCTTTCTCTTCATTTGCTAAACTAAATGGTACCTCTTATCGTCACCGCTCCCCGCTGCCATGCTACAAGCAGGGTTGAGCAACCTGTCAACCAGGGGAGAATCTTCCGCACAAACAGTCTGCTGCTGGACTGAAGAACAAAACAGGAAGTATAGCTCCTTGCTGAGGCGCAACACAGGGTTGAGCTGACTGAAAGAGGGTCTGCTCTACAATAAGGAAAAGTACACACCAATGCAACTTGTGGGGATGACTCGGACTCACGGTCGGGTGGGAAGACCTCAAATCCTATGCAATTAGGTTGTGTTATTTTGAAGCTGGAAAACTATCAACGTTCTGCTAGCGTTAAAAACGACCTATAGCCACTGCTATAACAGCAACCATATCTCCACACTGAGGACATTAAAGCGGAATATAACTCTGCATTTCAACTTTGCTCTAAAACATTATTTACAGTATATTATATGCAACCAGCATTTTTTTTTTTACTAGACCAGCATTGGAAGGGTTACACAGGGCTTTAGAGTTCCTGGAGATTTCTGCAGACGCATCCGAACTTGAGAGAGATACATTTTGTTTACATAAATGTATCTAAGTGTTGAATGTGACTCATCTCTCTCACTGAGAAGGAGTTGGAGGACAGCCAAAGAGTGTGTAACATTTCTAAATATATACATATAACTAAATAGAATGTAACTATCTGAACGTCTGCATATCTCTCCATGGAACTTAAAACCTCTGTGTTTAACCCTTCCAATGCTGGTCTAGTAAAAAAAAAAATGCTTTTTGCATATAATATGCTGTAAATAATGTTTTAGAGCAAAGTTGAAATGCAGGGTTATATTCCGCTTTAAGTAATTGGTACTGGTACCAGGGTGAATGGAGTGAGTGTTGGTCTGCTGGGTATTGTGGTGCAGTGGAGCGCTCCGCATTATTTTAAGTGTTTTTAGGTTAGGGGCATGTGCTTTTTGTAATTTGTCCTATTGGAATAAAGGTGGTTATCTAATCAATTAAATTCCCTGAGCGGCAGCATAATTTATTATTGTATACTACCGCCGCCCACTGCCAACCGCTCATATCTGGAGGGGGTAGCGAGGGAGGGTGAGCCCCAGGTGAGGAAAGGGGGGGGGGGAAACGTCCCCCCTTCCCCACTGCTGTGCCCATCGCTTCCTCTTCTCTCCGCTGCCACTCTTTCTGGGGACATCTATACACCTGGCTATACTGGGGACATGGTAAGTCCTGGCTACCTATACTGGGGACACCTATACACCTGGCTACATATATTGGGAACAGCTATAGATCTGACTACATATACTGGGGACACCTATAGATCTGACTACATATACTGGGGACACCTATAGAACTGACTACATATACTGGGGACACCTATAGAACTGACTACATATACTGGGGACAGCTATAGACCTGACTACATATACTGGGGACAGCTATAGACCTGACTACATATACTGGGGACACCTCTAGACCTGACTACATATACTGGGGACACCTCTAGACCTGACTACATATACTGGGGACACCTATAGACCTGACTACATATACTGGGGACACCTATAGACCTGACTACATATACTGGGGACACCTATACACCTGGCTACATATACTGGGGACAACTATAGACCTGGCTAGTGGCTACATATACTGGGGACACTGTCTGTTGTCATGTGCATTTACTGGTGAAAGGCTGTCTGTCATAACGTGCATTTACTGGTGAAACGCTGTCTCTTATGTGCATTTACTGGTGAAACGCTGTCTCTCATTATGTGCATTTACTGGTGAAAGCCTGTCTCTCATTACATGCATTTACTGGGGAAACGCCGTCTCTCATTACGTGCATTTACTGGTGAAACGCTGTCTCTTAAGGTACATACATACACGCACCTTTATGTGCATTTACTGGGGAAACGCTGTCATTATGTGCATTTACTGGTGAAACGCTGTCTGTCATTATGTGCATTTACTGGTGAAACGCTGTCTGTCATTATGTGCATTTACTGGGGAAACGCTGTATGTCATTATGTGCATTTACTGGTGAAACGCTGTCTGTCATTATGTGCATTTACTGGTGAAACACTGTCTCTTATGTGCATTTACTGGTGAAACGCTGACTCTCATTACGTGCATTTACTGGTGAAAGGCTGTCTCTCATTACATGCATTTACTGGGGAAACGCTGTCTGTCATTATGTGCATTTACAGGTGAAACGCTGTCTCTCATTATGTGCATTTACTGGTGAAACGCTGTCTCTTAAGGTACATACACGCACATTTATGTGCATTTACTGGGGAAACGCTGTCATTACGTGCATTTACTGGTGAAACGCTGTCTCTTATGTGCATTTACTGGTGAAACGCTGACTCTCATTACGCGCATTTACTGGTGAAAGGCTGTCTCTCATTACATGCATTTACTGGGGAAACGCTGAGTGTCATAATGTGCATTTACTGGTGAAACAATGTCTCTCATTACATGCATTTACTGGTGAAAGGCTGTCTCTCATTACATGCATTTACTGGGGAAACGCTGAGTGTCATAATGTGCATTTACTGGTGAAACGATGTCTCTCATTACATGCATTTACTGGTGAAACGCTGTCTCTTATGTGCATTTACTGGGGAAACGCTGTCTGTCGTGTACATTTACGAGTGGCAGAGGACCTAAACTAGACAGCGGCAGGTGAAATATACTCGATGACCAGCAAAGTGAGAACGGACACCATCTGTTTCCCAAAGCTACCATTGATTCTGTCTGCATCTGGTTTGCCCAGCCAATCCGGAAAACTCACGCAGGACCCATACTTGCATTTCAATCATCAAAATATATGTTCTGAACAGACAAACGAGAACAAGGAGGGGCAAAAAGCATTACTTACCTTTGTGGGGCTGCTCCCTAGCCCTTTGTCTATTTGCACTGCAGTACGGTGACCATATGTCCTGGTTTACCTGTCACGCGTCCTGGAATTGAGGTCCCCGGTCCCAGGCATAGAAATGTTGGACGTCCTGGTCAGTGGACGTTCTGTTCATCTCTCCTCTGCTTCCCCCGTGGCTGTGCCCCACCTACATGACCACCCACAGATCCGTCTGTATAGGCTGGCCAAGCATACCAGGGTGCCATCCCTGTTGCCATGGAGACTGTCCTGGAAATGGTAGGTTGGATGGGCACCACCCCCTAGAGTGAAGCGTGAAGGAGGCGGCAGTGGAGGACTACCATTCCTGGTATACTCCAATGATGCAGAGCCTACAGACAGGAGGATGCTGACTGAAGGATGCAGAGCAATGCTGGGGGGCACTGTACCACTGGAAGAGGGCAGAGAAGAGGGAGTGACAAGGTGAGAGCCCGGTACTGCTTACTGCAGGGACCCCCATTACTGCAGAAGCCCCTTCTCATTCCCTTGTGTATATTTTCTGCTGTACTTGACCCTGCCTCCCCCTACCCAGTCTTACCCTCCCTACCTAGTCTTACCCTCCCCACCCAGTGTCACCCTCTCAGAAGCACTCATTGTCACCATCCCACCCAACTCTGCAGCTCTATGCCAGCACCCAGATGTGGGAACATTTAATACATTTATGTCTGAGGTAACATTTGCTGCATTTCGTATATGTGGGGTATTGTATGTGCATTTCACATGTGCCAGAAGTACCATTTGCTGCATTTCACATTTGCTGCACTTCATATGTGGGAGGTAACGTTTACTGCATCTTAGCGTGTGTAGGAAATAATGTTTGCCACCTTTCCTGTTTGCTGCATTTCATCTGTCTGCGGTGAAGGTTATTGCATTTCATGTATCTGTGGTAACGGTTGGAGCATTTCATGTGTCGGGGGTAATGGTTGTTGCATTTCATATGTTGGAGGTAACGGTTGATGCATTTAATGTGTCGGAAGTAGCGGTTGTGGCATTTCATGTGTCGGATGTAGCAGTTGTCGCATTTCATGTGTTGGAGGTAATGGTTACTGTATTTATTATTTGATGTCATAGTTACTGTATTTATTATTTGATGTCATAGTGGCTGCATTTGCTACTTTGGGGTCATTGTTGCAGCATTTGGTATTTTGTTGGCTCATGATTACTAAATGGTATGCAGACTTATTATTTGATGTCATAGTGGCATTTTCATGTGTCGGAAGTAACGGTTGTGGCGTTTCATGTGTCGGATGTAGCAGTTGTCGCATTTCATGTGTTGGAGGTAATGGTTACTGTATTTATTATTTGATGTCATAGTAGCTGCATTTGCTACTTTGGGGTTTTTGTTGCAGTATTTGGCATTTTGGGGGCTCATGATTACTAAATGGTATGCACACTTATCATTTGCACATTCATGGTGTGAATTGCCTATTTCACCACATCACTGGGGAAACAATGCTTTCTTATGCGTTTGGGGAACGTTGCCTAATTACCTTCAAGCCGGCTTCACACTGCAGCTTGGCGGCAAAAACAGACCTTTAGGGATTATCGCGTTAGTATGCGATAGTCCCCATCTGGCCAAGATCTAAAACAGGAAGTGACGGTCGTTTGCGGTCACTTCCTGTTTCGGGTATACAGAAGTGTAAAAGAGCAAAAAGTACAAAAGCAAAGGGTCCGCACTTGTCCAAGGTTCCGATTATTTATTTAGGACATATCCAATAACAACACATGCATCAAGAGGCTGACATGTTTCGAGCTATACTAGCTCTCAATCATAGCTGATCAGACAATGGTAAAAAGCCCCCTTATATAGGGGGACGTCCATGCACCTGTCCCTCAAAACCCCGCCCAAGGGAGGGGTAAAATGGTTGTTAAAGGATACCACAACTGACATGTGGCATAATAAGATAGACATGGGTATGTACAGTGCCTAGCACACAAATAACTATGCTGTGTTCCTTTTTTTCTTTCTCTGCCTGAAAGAGGTAAATATCAGGTATGTAAGTGGCTGACTCAGTCCTGACTCAGACAGGAAGTGACTACAGTGTGACCTTAACTTATAAAAAATTCCAACTATAAAACACTTTCCTAGCAGAAAATGGCTTCTGAGAGCAAGAAAGAGATAAAAAAGGGGGAATTTCTTATCAGTGAGGGTCACACTGTAGTCACTTCCTGTCTGAGTCAGGACTGAGTCAGCCACTTACATACCTGATATTTACCTATTTCAGACAGAGAAAGAAAAAAAAGGAACACAGCATAGGTATTTGTGTGCTAGGCACTGTACATACCCATGTCTATCTCATTATGCCACATGTCAGTTGTGGTATCCTTTAAGTTGCAAGGGGAGATAAATGTCTCTTATCCAACAATATGGAAATACATACAACAAAGTATTAAAATTCAATGAAATTTAAAACCATAAAAATACCAAGGAGCAGATTTGTACATTCAAAATATGACAATAACACACCATAGATTCCTAAGACGATATATGAAGAAAAGGGGGAAAAGAGGGTACTCAAGAGGAGGGAAGAGAGCAGGGAAGAGAGACCCAAGACTAAGGAATCTCAAGTAATAAGCGCCAGGTCCCATTTGGCATTTAAGCCCTGTGGGAGCCTAGTGCCTAAGCGATGGATCCACATGGCTTCCCTCTTCAAAAGAATTTTGTAAAGATCCCCACCCCTCCTAGAAGGCATAACTCTTTCAATCCCCTGAAACAAGAACCCCTTCATATCCCCACCATGCTTGTCTCTAAAGTGTTTAGCCACATTAGAAATGTTAAGAGTGGACCATCCCGCACCCAGATAATGTTCGGCTATTCTCTGCCTCACGGGTCTCGTGGAACAACACACGTATTGTAAAGAGCAAAGGCTGCAGGTCACCAGATAAACAACATATTTGGAGCCGTAATTAACCACTTCTGTGCCAGGGGGTGGTTTTGCTGATCGGTGCTGCGTGGGCTCTCTAGCCCGCAGCACCGATCAGCTAGCAGCCAGGGCGATCAGACTTCCCCCCTTTTTTCCCCACTAGGGGAATGTCCTGCTGGGGGGGGGGTCTGATCGCCGCCGGCTGCTTGCGCTTGCGGGGGCTCTTCAAAGCCCCCCCTCCGCAGCGCTTCCCGGCCTCCTTCCCCTTCCCTCCCTCTCTCTCCCTCTGTGAGCGGCGCAGGACGGAGTTCCATCCTGCGCTGGATAGGATAGGCTTCAGCCTATCAGGTGCTGGCGGTCCCCGGCCAATCAGAGGCCGGGGATCGCCGATCTCCTCTACGGCGCTGCTGTGCAGCAGCGCCGTATATATGTAAACACCGGGGAAGATCTTCCCCGTGTGTTTACACTTACCCTGCGAGCCGCGATCGGCGGCTCGCAGGGTGTTCACGGAGACACGCTCCGTATGAGCGGCCGTTTCCATGCAATCCACTTCAGGATTCAGGGGCGTAGTTAAGCGTACGCCGAATCCTGAAGTGGTTAATAAATTGCTTAATACTAAAAGAACAACCATTTGAGGCAGAGACAACCGGTTTCAATCTCCGGTGTACATGACAATACCTACAGGTGGAGGTGCCACACTTAAAAGACCCCACCACTGATAGCCAAGTTTTTGGAATGGACTTGGAGTCATACAAACTAGGGGAGAGAATCTGTCCTAGGGTCGGAGCTCGTCTGCTGGAAAATCTGACTCCATTTTTAAGAAATGGTAAAAGGCCTGCATCCCCTTCCAATATTGGCAAATATTTCGTGATTATGTTAGTTACATTCTTGTATTCCACTGAATGCGTGGTTACAAATGTGGGTCTATGCTGACCATATTTATGTTGCCTTACAGATTGCAGCAACTCCAGTTGGGATTTGTCTGCGGCCCTGGATCTTCCCCTCTGAATGGACCATGAGGGATAACCCCGGGCTCAGACGATTCTCAACGATATCCAATTCACCTTGCAAAATGGCTTCATCAGAGCAATTGCACCTTGCCCTAATGAACTCCCCAACAGGAATACTGCGTATTGTGTGTGCTGGATGGCAACTGTCTGCTCTTAGTATAGTGTTGCCAATGCACGGTTTCCTGTATGTTTTAGTGTCAACAGCCCCTGTATGAGCATTACCTCTCAAAATCACATCCAAATAACTGATAGAGGTCATGTTGACTGTATATGTGAACTGGAGGTTGAGATCATTGATTTTAAAGTAATCAACCAGGCTCACTGCACTCGAACGATCACCCCGCCAGACAACCAAAAGGTTGCGGTCACTTCCTGTTTCAGGTATACAGAAGTGTATTGTAACAAATACGCTTCCGTGCATGCATGCTGACAACTTTTTTTTTTTTAATGCGTCGCCATAGACTTACATGACTTCCGGTCTGCCACAGATTGACCGCAACCTGACGAGTGTGAACTCCCCCATAGACTTTCATTTCCTGTGTGAAAGGGCCCTTAGGGTCATGCTGCCTGTGTGTGTTCTAGGAGGAAACTCTGGCCTGTTGCCTCAGAGTTACACTGTTACATTACAGCTAGCTCCACCCACATCATGTCGTGACCACGCTTTGCACCGCACTCACACAACACCCCCCTTTCCAAGTTGGGCCCAGAAAAATCTCACTGTACACTGCAGGAAGTTTAAGGGCCCATTTCCACTAGCTGCCGTGCGTGGCTGTGAGACGCACGGTGGCACTTCCTATGGCACGGCTATGGGATTCGCTGCTGCCTGCACGGAAAAATGCTGCAATGTTGGCCAAATTGCTAAGGCAAGCAATTCGGACAGTGGCAGCATTATCCCCTATGGCAGAGTTTCCCTGCGCAATTTGCCTGCGGGGAAACTCTGCGGATTCGGCCCAATTTCTGCAGCAGTAAAAACGGGCCCTTGAGGCCTCTTTCCCACGGACAGTTGATAGGCAGTGAAATGCCTCTCAAACTCACACAACTGCTTGCTGCTGCCTGATAACTGCTCACTGCTGCCTGGTAACTGCTTGCTGAGCACACAGTTCAACTGTCCATGGAAAATAGGCCTAACTGTTACAGCTGCAGGTTTAGCTGAAGAAGATGATAGAGCACAACTTAGACAAGGGCTAGGAAGCAGTCTCCCAAAGGAAAGTAATGCCTGTCACTCCCCAACAGTCCACACTATTTAAAAACCTTTGATAGGCCCAGTGCACACCAAAAACCTCTAGCAGATCTGCAAAACGCTAGAGGTTTTTGAAGCAGATTTCAGAGCGATTCTAGGCATGTTTAGAGAGGTTTTCTAAACATGCCTTGCGTTTTTGGAGCGTTTTTGTGTAGCAGATTTCAAATATTGTTACAGTAAAGCTGTTACTGAACAGCTACTGTAACAAAAACGCCTAGAAAACCACTCTGATCTAGCGTTTTTCAGAGCGGTTTCCCACTTTCCTATTGTCACAGGGCCCCTAGTGGCCGGACCGCACAATGCCTCCCAATCGGTTTCAGCACACAGACCATGCAATCTGTGGTCGCAATCGGTGTGCAGAAACCGCTGGGATTTTGGCAGCAGACCGGCTAGAATGGAGCCTATGAGTTACGGTAATACAAATTACACACTATTTCAGGGTATAACTGCCACCACCTCCGCTATCATGGGACAGAGGAACCCACTGACTGACTCTAGACCTGCAAATAGAAGATGGTTAAACAAACTCTATTTTATCTAGCTATCAACAATAGTAGCGACTCTTCAGAGACCAGGGTTCAGTTTGTGTGGCTGAATAATAGGGTCGCTGAATAAATAAAGGACGTTAGCGTCGTTTATTAAATATGCAATATAAATAATTAATATACACAGAAAATCGTTAAAATCAACAATTATAGAGACAAATGATAGCACAGTATGAAATAAAAAATGGAATAAAATACTTAGGTTCGTGGAAATATGTCCTTTCTGGGAAAACTCGTAAAGTTCCTTTGTTTCAGTTCAGGAGCAAAGTTCAGACAAGATGGCCGCTAACCACATGGTCCTCTGGTTAGCAGCAGCAGGCTCTTGTGAAGATGGAATTTGGAGGACTGAGGGAGGAGTCCCTGGCAAACACTTTTGACTGATCCCCATCTTTGGGTGGAGTCTCAGGCCTTACCCAGGGGCTGGACAGGGTGTGGTTAACTCCCTGGGAGGGTTCCTGGTGCCCACCAAATATGACATTTTCCATATCTCGGCTTACAGAATACAGAATTCTTTATTCGCCAAGTGCGACAGCCGCCGCACCCGGAATTATTTGTGGACACAGGCAATTGGCATGGTGCAAATAACACAACATAGAGCAAATTACAATACGAGTACCGTAACAACATAGTGCAAAATACAATACATAGTGAAAGAAGCTACATTCTATACAGCCGCATATTTACACCGCAATGCTTAGTACTGGTGACAACTGTTATTGTGCCAAAAGTGAGCATATGGGAATCAGTCATTGGGCGTGCGATCGTGCTCTGGGGTGCCAAGGATCTAGGAGGGTGCTAGAAAATGGCGTTAGAGAGATGGTCTGAATTGAGGAGGGTAATCGCTTGTGGGAAAAATGTATTTCTGCGCCTGGTAGTTTTGGTGGGGATGGACCTATAGCGACGCCCTGAGCGGAGGAGGTTGAAGAAGTGATTTCCAGGGTGGGAGGGGTCATGTATGATCCTGTTGGCCCTGGACTTCATTCTGGATGTATGGACAAGGTCAAGTGGAGGCAGGGGGGACCTGATAATCTTCTCTGCAGTGTTGATAACTCTCTGGAGTTTGAGCCTGTCCCTTGCGTTAGCACCCGAGTACCAGACGATGATGGAGGAGCAAAGAACAGATTCAATGGTCGCCGTGTAAAAACTGGTCAGTAGTTCCCTTGGCATTCCAAACTTCCTCAGCTGTCTCAGGAAGAACAGTCTCTGCTGGGCTTTCTTTTGTGTTGTGGAGGTATTTACATCCCATCTCAGTTTCTCGGTGATGGTGGTGCCTAGGAGCCGAGCACTTTGTACCCTGGTGACCTCCGTGCCATTGATGAAGACTGGGCTGGGTGGTGGAGCGTTCTTCCTGAAGTCCACTATCAGTTCCACAGTTTTTGCCGCATTTAGTACAAGTCTGTTGTCTGAGCACCACCCGAGGGTCCGCTCAATCTCGCGGTGATATTCAAGCTCGCCATCCTCACCAATGAGGCCTAGAATGGTGGTATCATCCGCGAACTAAATGATCTTGACCGTGTCCACAGATGAGGTGCAGCTGTTTGTGTACAGGGAAAAGAGCATCGGCGATAGTACACACCCTTGCGGTGCACCAGTGTTGGTGGTTCTTACACTGGAGGAGCAGTCGCCAAGTCTAACTAGCTGTGTCCTGTTAGTGAGAAAGTCTTTGATCCAGGCACAGAGGGTGGGGTCGACACCAAGTCGTTCCAGGTTGTCATGCAGGTTGTTTGGACAGATGGTGTTAAATGCGGAACTGAAGTCCAGGAGGAGGATCCTGGCATGTCTTGGGTTTATCCAGGTGTTCAGTGATATGTGCAAGAATGATGTTGATGGCGTCATCCACAGATCGGTTGGCCCTGTATGCAAATTGGAGAGGATCCAGAAGTGGATCGGTGTGGTTCTGCAGATGGGATAGGACCAGTCTTTTGAAGGTCTTCATGATGATTGGAGTTAAGGCCACCGGTCTGAAGTTGTTTAGATATGTGACTCCTGGCTTCTTGGGGACTGGAATGATGTCGGCTTTTTTGAAACAGGAAGGAACTTTGCCCAGCTCCAGGGATCTGTTGAAAATGGAGGCGAGGACCGGGGCTAGCTGACCTGCACAGGTTTTCAGACAGGATGGGGATATGCCATCCGGGCCTGAGGCCTTCCTTGTCTTTAGCTTCCGGAGGTGCTTTAGTACATCGGCCTCCTAGACTGTGGCCAGTGCTGGGGGGGGGGGGGGGGGGGGGAAAGCAGACCAGAGTGTGGAGGAGAGGAGGGTAGTGGATGCTTGAGAGAGGATGTGGTCGCCTGATCTATGAGGCGGATTGATTCGGCCTCGAACCTGCAACACACTTAACGGCCACAGATTCATGTTCCTCAGAATATGACATCAAACTTGGGTGCTTTCGCATGCCCGGTTACAAAATAGCAGAATACCTCAGGTTCTGGGTATATCAGTGGCCTCAATTTGATATTAAAATATTCACCAGACCCGGACCAGCAGAATAAGATAACTTTCATACCTCTCATATGAACGGTATTTCTTAAAACATGCTAAAAATCATATACAGCATTCATTTCTCTCTGCTGCTGACGGAGTCAGCCCGTCTGGTCTCCTGCTGTGAGGGAAGCTTCCTCTGGCTCCTACTGGATGAAAGGACTTTTGGTGTGTTAATTAAAATCTGAGCGTGACCAGCAGAACAACCTTGGAGTTTTACACCTCTGGCTAATTAACAAGTCACTGGCCAGGAAGGGGACTCTTTGAAAAAGAAAATGTCATTTGCTGATCGCTGCAAAGACTGAGCAAATCTAACCGAGGAGCGATCAGAAAATCGACTGCGCGAATCTTCCCGATTCGCCTACGTTTCTCACGGATGTTCCGTGACACCTATACTTTGACATTGAGGCAGAAACGCCTCAGAAATCTAAAAAATGCTGCAGCCCCCGAGTTTGTGGAAAAAAATGAACCACTCTGGTGCGCACCATCCCATTCACCCTCATTAGCCAAGCGGTTTTCCTCCTGCGTTTTAAAAATTGCTCCAGAACCGCTCTGGTGTGCACCAGCCCTTATGCTGGATAAACATAGTGCGTTCCCGCACTCGATGCGCCGCTCGATTTCCGGCCGCTTGATTATTTCCAAGCGCATTTCGATGATTGTTAGGTCGATTTACATGTAAAGTATGCCAAATCGACCTAACGAAACGCGAATCGGACATGTCGGAAATAACCAAGTCGACGCGAATCGAGCGGCGCATCGAGTGCTGGATCACACCGTGTGTATCCAGCATAATATAGATTTTCTTAAACGGAACTTTAACCACTTGAGGACCCACCCTTTACCCCCCCTTAAGGACCAGCGCTGTTTGTTGGGATCTGTGCTGGGTGGGCTCTGCAGCCCCCAGCACAGATCAGCGGGCACGCAGAGCGATCAGATCGCCCCCCTTTTTTCCCCCCTATGGGGATGATGTGCAGGGGGGGTCTGATCGCTCCTGCCTGCAGGCATGTTGCGGGGGGGGGGGGGGCACCTCAAAGCCCCCCTCCGCGGCGAAATTCCCCCCCTCCCTCTCCTACCTGTCATGCCCAGTGATCCGGGCTGCACAGGACGCTATTCGTCCTGTGCAGCCAGTGACAGGACGTCCCGTCACATGGCGGCGATCCCAGGCCGCTGATTGGCCGGGGATCGCCGATCTGCCTTACGGCGCTGCTGCGCAGCAGCGCCGTACAATGTAAACAAAGCGGATTATTTCCGCTTGTGTTTACATTTAGCCTGCGAGCCGCCATCGGCGGCCCGCAGGCTATTCACGGAGCCCCCCGCCGTGAATTGACAGGAAGCAGCCTGCAGCTGGCGACGCAGTACTGCGTCGCTGGTCCTGCAGCTGCCACTTTGCCGACGCACGGTATAAGCGTGCGGTCGGCAAGTGGTTAATTGAGGAATAAAAAAAAAAAAAGTTTCACTTCCCTGGGGCTTCCACCCACCCCTTGCAGATGTCTTGTGCCCGCACCATCACAAACTGATCCTCCGGTCCCCCACAGGCAGCTAGTTTTGTTTTCGGCTACTAGTCATTGAGCCACTGGCCACGAGTGTACTTGATCGCGCTCCTGCCACGGCGGAAGGAGCACGATCAAGTATGCGCGCGGCCAGAGCCACACAGGTGCAAAGCCGAAAATGAAAGTAACTGCCTGCGGGGACCAGAGAATCGGTTTGCGACTGCATGGGCACAGGAAGTCTGCATGGGGAAGCCCCATGTAAGTGAAACTTTTTCTTTAATCCTCAGTTCACTTTAAAGAGACTCCGTAACAAAAATTGCATCCTGTTTTTTATCATCCTACAAGTTCCAAAAGCTATTCTAATGTGTTCTGGCTTACTGCAGCACTTTCTGCTATCACAGTCTCTGTAATAAATCAATGTATCTTTCCCTTGTCAGACTTGTCAGCCTGTGTCTGGAAGGCTGCCAAGTTCTTCAGTGTTGTGGTTCTGCTATGAATTCCCCCTTCCAGGCCCCTCTATGCACACTGCCTGTGTATTATTTAGATTAGAGCAGCTTCTCTCTTATCTTTTACAAGCTGGATAAATCGTCCTCTGAGCTGGCTGGGCTTTCACATACTGAAGAATTACAGACAAGGGCAAAGCTGTTTGCAGGAGAAAAAAGAGCAGCCTGAAACTTCAGTGCATGAGAACTGCAGGGAGAAAGAAACACACAAATGATCTCTTGAGATTCAAAAGGAAGGGTGTATACAGCCTGCTTGTGTATGGATGTATTTTCTATGTGTGGACATACAGTACATCAACCTACTTCCTGTTTTGCAATGTTCACTGGGTTATGAAGGGCACACCATCAGTCAAATCGATCGGGTGCTTGACACTGAGATATAGGCATTTGTATCTCCAGATAAGACATTGAACAAATGTGTCAGCACACCAGTATTTCCATAGTTCACGCTCTTTTATTGAGCCATGCGTTCGTTTTGTAACCACGCGCCTTGAAGAAGGGGGACCCTGTGTGGCCCCGAAACAATTGTCGGCTTTTTCCTTTGGTGGGAACGCATGGCTCAATAAAAGAGCGTGAACTATGGAAATACTGGTGTGCTGACACATTTGTTCAAATACTTCCTGTTTTGGTGGCCATTTTGTTTGTTTATAAACAAACTTTTAAAAACTGTTTTTAACCACTTTTAATGCGTCGATGAGCGGCGAAATTGTGACAGAGGGTAATAGGAGATGTCCCCTAACGCACTGGTATGTTTACTTTTGTGCGATTTTAACAATACAGATTCTCTTTAATCTAGTGCTGCGTTTATACATATATTTGCCACTACTGTTATTAGCTGGACGTGTAATGCATTCCTTCGTCCAAGCTGCGCACAAGTAAGCACCCTGCAAAATCAGATGCCTTATTTCTTATCTTCCTTATACAATTCTTACCTGCAAAACATTCAAATAGAAAATGGCTCCTAGACGCCATGATGGAAGCCAGCCATCTCCAGGAAGGGAAATTATGCCCCGCCTCCTGTAACCGCGGCTGCAGCAAATGCCAATTCGCCTCCGCCCTCCGCCACTATTCCTCCTTCCCAGTGCATGTTACAAATGGAATCACGTGACAGAAAGATTCGCGCGCGCGTCGTGACGTCACGCATGGCTTTTCCTGGGTCCTATGCGTAACAGTATTGGTCTTTATTTCCGTGCTTTCCCTATCGCGAGTCCTGCAACGTGACGTCGTGTTCCTGTGCGCGGTGGGAATTTTCTTTTTTAGCTTCTGAGTGTCCTCTTGTTCGCCGCCATCATGTCCTCAGGTAGGTGGCTGATAGTGCTGCTTTATCCCTGCACGCGATGATGCATGAAGATTGGCCTGGTTATATATACCAGGAGGAGGGGTGGGAGAGGTGACGCAGCAGGCCGCAGGAGCTGGGCTGTGTGCGCGGCTGCCATCATCGCAGTGTAGCGTGCTCCAGGCACGAGGCGGGGAAGCTCCTGGCTGCATCTTCACTGGGCCCCTTCTGCAAATGCATGGTCCGGGCCATATACTGTGTATGATGTACCGCGTGTGCAGATGCCTCAATGCAGCACGGATGGTCAATAAGATACGAGTAATCCTGGGTTCATGGATATTTTCATTTAATTGATTTTCTGGGCCTCTTGGGAATAGTAAGACTTAGTGCTGCAGCTCGTTTATAAGCAGATTAAATGTGTATCAACCTGGTTGTGTCTCATTGACTGTCGCTATCTAACAGATTTAATTAGGGTCCTGGGGTTGTATGTGACGCATAGGGAATTGTACAGGTGCCCATGCATCTGATGTATGTGCAAATCGACTGATCTCTGATCAGATTCTGTTGGCTGCCTCTTGATGTAGCACAGGCTGACTCTTGATCAGCCTCTGCATGAAATATCTTGGGAATTGGCCTTGTGGTGCCGCTGTGGTGAAAATTCTTGCAACTTCATAAGATTTTGCAACCAGTTGCAATAATTTATACTTCAAGCTATCAGAAAGTGCAACCTAACAATTGACTTCAATGTATTTGTATCAGAAAATGCAACCCAACCTAACCCTAGTCTCACACAGAACCTAATACCCCCCCCCCCCACCCCCGAGGGAATAACCAGCGAAGATGTCAGTGCTATATAAATAATAAAATGACATCCCTGGAGGGAACTAAACACCAGCAGTTGCAAATAATGACAGCAGGAAAATGTGAAAGAAGGCACGCATGTGCATTTAAGCACTGCCCATTCAAGTTGCAAAATATTACAGGTTGCAATATTTTTCATTACACCGCCTCTGTTGATATTCCCCCAAATGTTAATATTGTCCCTTCCTGGTACCTGTGCATAAAAATCTCCCACCTGTCTGTCCGCCATGAGTGAAAAGCCGCTCCTCCTTTCCCATTTGTATCCCACATGGCTTCTGCGCATAGCACATGGAGTGCTGTGATGTCACGCGCCACGTGGGACTCAAATGGAGGAAGCCGGAAAAGCTGGGTGCTTGTGTCAACCGGACAGGTGAGAAATTTTAATACTGGGAGGGGTTATTTGCTTACTCGATTGATACATTTGATATAGCCTGAAATTGGTCAAAACATTGGGCATGTTTTTTGCAGCACAGACTTTCATCCTATTCAATAAAGTTGGTCTGATGGGCCTACAAGAGTGATAATGCATGGCTACCTCAGCAATTTTTTTTACCTCTCACTTTTAAAGTGTACCTAACCTATGTGTGAAAAAAATGCAATACAAAGATTCTTACCTTAGTAAACGGTTGCTTCTAGATAGTCCAGAACACCGCAACAGTTTATACGACTTTTTTTCTTTCTGCGCACCGACAACTTTTTCACAGACTGCGCGCAATCAAAACGACAGACTGCAGAAAAAAGGCTGCATTCAAAATAAATGCATTGTGCACACGCTGCCTACTGCACCATTATTATTATTATTATTATTTTTTATTTATATAGCGCCAACATATTCCGCAGCGCTTTACAAAGCACAATAAGACGACAAGGGGAACATAGATACAACTAACAAATATACAGCAGAGTTCCAAGCAGCACAAATATTGTTACAAAGACAGTAAACATTAGGAGGATGACCCTGCCCTTGCGAGCTTACAATCTAATGGGTAGTGGGGGACACACTAGGTAAGGGGGTGGAGGATGGATGAGGCAGTGATTCTTTGCCTCTGATTACATTGTGACAAATAAGTAAATAAAGGGCTATAGAATGTTATAAGCTTGTCTGAAAAGGTGTGTTTTAAGAGTGCGTTTGAAGATGTCCAGGTTTGGAGCATGACGTACAGGCTGTGGAAGAGAGTTCCAGATAAGGGCTGATGCTCGTGTAAAGTCCTGGATGCGGGCATGAGAGGAGGTGATCAGCTTAGAGGCCAGGATAATTTCTTGGGAGGAGCGAAGGTTGCGGGAGGGACAATATCTTGAGATTAGTGAGGAGATGTATGGAGGAGACAACTCGTGGAGGGCTTTGTATGTTAGAGTCAGGAGTTTGAACTGGATCCTCTGGGTAATGGGTAACCAGTGGAGAGAACGGCACAGTGGGGCTGCATCGGAAGAGCGTGTGGAAAGGTGAATGAGGCGGGCCGCTGCATTTAGAAGGGATTGGAGAGGAGCTAGCCTGTTTTTTGGTAGGCCACAGAGCAGGGTGTTGCAGTAGTCTAGGCGGGAGATGATTAAGGCATGAACAAGCATTTTGGTGGCCTCTTGTGTGAGGAAGGGACGGATACGGAATATATTTTTGAACTGGAAATAGCAGGTGGTGGTTAATGAGGCAATGTGAGGTTTAAAGGAGAGCTCTGAGTCAAGTATAGCCCCCAAGCAGCGGGCCTTAGTGGTTGAGGTTATTGGGGTGTTGTCTACCGTTATGGTTGCAATTGGTGGGGGTGTAGATAGCAATGGTGGAAAAATCACAATTTCCGTTTTAGTCATGTTGAGTTTGAGGAAGCGGGAGGACATGAATGCAGAAATGGCACGTAGACAGTCGGGGACTCTGGATAGTAGTGAGGACAGGTCAGGAGCTGAGAGATAGATTTGGGTGTCATCCGCATAGAGGTGATACTGGAAGCCAAAAGAGTTAATTAGTTGTCCCAGGCCACGGGTGTAGATTGAGAAAAGAAGTGGCCCAAGAACAGAGCCTTAAGGTACACCAACAGACAGTGGGTGTGGAGAGGACTTGGTGTTAGAGAAGGAGACAGTGTAAGAGCGTCCAGAGAGCTAAGAGGAGATCCAGGAATGTGCTTGTCCCTTGATTCCTAAAGATGACAGTGTCTGCAGAAGCAGAGCATGATCAACCGTGTCAAAGGCAGAGGAAAGGTCAAGGAGTATTAGAATGGAGAACTGGCCTTTGGATTTAGCTACCAGTAGGTCACTAGCAACTTTCGTGAGGGCAGTTTCAGTGGAATGGTGTGTGCAGAATCCAGATTGAAAGGGGTCAAGTAAGGAGTTGGTAGAGAGAAAGGCAGACAATTCTGAATGGATGTGACGTTCCAGCAGTTTAGAAGCAAAGGGGAGGAGCGAGACAGGACGGTAGTTGGATAGAGAAGTTGGATCAAGAGAAGGTTTTTTGATTAGTGGTGTGATGATAGCTTGTTTGAATAAGGAAGGAAAAGTGCCAGTGGAGATAGAAAGGTTGAATAGAGTTGTTAGAGCGGGATTAACCACCCTGGCGTTCTATTAAGATCGCCAGGGCGGCTGCATGAGGGTTTTTTGTAAATAAAAAAAAACTATTTCATGCAGCCAACTGAAAGTTGGCTGCATGAAAGCCCACTAGATGGCGCTCCGGAGGCGTTCTTCTGATCGCCTCCGGCGGCCAAAATTAACACGGAAGGCCGCAATGAGCAGCCTTCCGTGTTTGGCTTCTCCTGTCGCCATGGCGACGAGCGGAGTGACGTCATGGACGTCAGCCGACGTCCTGACGTCCGCCGCCTCCGATCCAGCCCTTAGCGCTGGCCGGAACTATTTGTTCCGGCTGCGCAGGGCTCAGGCGGCTGGGGGGACCCTCTTTCGCCGCTGCTCGCGGCGGATCGCCGCAGAGCGGCGGCGATCGGGCAGCACACGCGGCTGGCAAAGTGCCGGCTGCGTGTGCTGCTCTTTATTTCATCAAAATCGGCCCAGCAGGGCCTGAGCGGCAGCCATCGGCGGTGATGGACGAGCTGAGCTCGTCCATACCGCTAAGATGGTTAAAGGAGGAGGAAAGCTGGGGGATTAGATGAGAGGGAATGGGGTCCAGGGCACGGGTAGTGAGATGCGCTTTGGAGATTAGTGAGGAAAGACACTGTTCAGTTAGTGTGGTGAAAGATGTTAGAGTGGGAGACTGGTCTTGTGGAGCAGGGGGAAGGCAGTTAGTGGTGGGTGAGGGTGCAGGCGGACAGAAGGAATTTATAGGTGACGGCTGTGCTGGTAAAAATGGTTGCGCGTTGAAGCTATTACGTATTGCATCAATCTTGCTTGTAAAGTATGATGCAAAGTTGTCGGCTGACAGACATGTGGTAGGGGGAGGAGGTGGGGGACGAAGTAGGGAGTTAAAGGTGTTGAACAATTGTTTTGGGTTGTGGGACTGTGAGGAAATGAGCGAGGAGAAATAAGACTGCTTAGCAGAAGTGAGGGCATCCCTGAGCTCCTGCATAGTTTGTTTATAGTGATTGAAGTCAACTCAAGTCGTGTGAGTTGATCCGCTAGATGGCGCAAACTGCCTGTTATCAGTCGCTCGTCTAGTCGTTTGTCATGCATACACATGCCTGATTGTCTTCTGATTTTGGTCTGTTTGACAATGAGGTGGTTTGGTTAAGCGTGTGTATGGACCTTAAGGCCCCCTTCACACCAGAGCGTTTTGCCGGCAATTTTGGCAAAACGCCTAAAGCGCTAGCGCTTTTTAAAGAACTTTTTCAGTATGAAGCTAGCACCCTGGAGAGAATTGGTTGATGTGCCCTAGACTCCCAATATCTACACACTCCGATATTCCAGTTACCAGTCCACAGTGGAGTCGGCACCATCAAATGTATTAAAGCTCTTTATTTAAAGCAGCATGATGAGCAGATTACAGATTGCTCATCATGCTGCTTTAAATAAAGAGCTTTAATACATTTGATAGTGCAGACTCAACTGTGGACTAGCGCTTTTTAAAGCGCTAGTGTTATAAAACCCTATAGGCCCGTTCTTGGGCGATTTGCGTTAATCGCCGGCGATAAACGCGTATCCTGCACTATTTTCAGGTGATTTCCCGGCTATCGCGTTTCAGTGCTATAGACGCGCTAAACGGGATCGTGGGAAAATCGCCGCAGTGTACAGTGATTTCCCCCCCTCCCCCCCACGTTAAATCGCGGAAAAATCACTCCCGCAAAACGGCGGTAGTCGCTGGCGTTTTCTGCTTTCAAGTGTGAATGGGGCCTAAGACATAAGTGAGAGAGCCGTGCCCTTGTGATTTTACATTACTCATGAATGAGTTTACATATATATTTTAGTAACATGCAAGTCTCTTATTATCAAGAAGAATTTGTGATCTAGAAGGGTTTGTGAATTAAATACATATTTCTGCGTACTATACTAATAAAATAACTTGACTAAGGTGCAGGCACCATTCAACTGTGGTCATTTCTTTAGTTGTACTTGATTAAATTGTGAGCCCCTCTAAGGGATAGTTAGTGACAAGACAGTGGACTGTATTCACAATCATTTTCTGCATGCGGAACATTTGCGTCCAAAATTAGACCATCTTGACATTCACAACATCTTCCGCATGTGGAAAAAGTGCGGTAAAAGTTCGCAAACAATGCAGAAAATTACAGCAACAGTCAAAACTCCAACTCCAGGTACCCCAAATGGGTCTGACTCCTTAGTCTAATACTTACCAGGGCTGTAGATTTGGTACAAGCATTATCTAACTCTTCAATTTATGAAAACCCCTCAGACTCAAAGTACCCAAAATTGCTCCGACTGCACAGCCCTGCTTGTGACGCTGCATCTGCTGCCTCACTGGCCTGACAATGCCCCCTCGATGTCGAATGTTCCCGCCAAGTGCACTATACAGTACGTGTCTGCCGCTGGCTCTGTCCATCCATACACGTGGCTGACAGAGTAGTGTGGCACGTGTGATGTCACACACGCCCACCTGTACGCTGGCAACATGTTGGGCACATGGATGGACAGAGCTGGGGGAGCCAGCAGCGGACACAAAGTATAGGGAAGGGGGGCACATTTGGCATTAGGAAGGACAGCACCAGTGGTTTTGTCATGTTTGTCAGTCATCCCTAAATAGATTGCTGTTACCGCTGCGCATCTGATCAACCATGATGGGCCAACATCTTGCAGCATGTCCGATCGATGCATGTGACCAACTTTGGTCCCAAATTGGTTGGCTTGACGATCAGGTATGCTTCTGTCGGCACAGATTTTTATCCGATTTTTAATAATCAAATTAAACGGTCGATCTGCTGTCAAGTCGAAGTTGTATGGCCACATTAAGGGCCCGTTTTCACTACATCCAGAATCGCAGCATTTCCCCACTGGCGAGCTGCACAGTGAAAAGCTGCCTATCTTTGTAGGGGCTTGTCCAGATTGCACTTTGATGCGAATCTGGTTGGCATGATGTAGATTTCTGCAGCTGAAACCGAAATGGTTGTACCACTGCTGAAAATACATTACAGTACTATAGAGATGTACTATGAAAGTATACAAATACTGTACAATGTAAGTATGCCCCAGAAGCACATGTGAGTCCCTCACCATCCTCCCACAGTCTGCCTTTCAGCTGCGATCAGCCCCGGTAACTGGTTCAGTTGGGTCTGTGGGAGGGGAGGATGGCGAGGGACTCTCACGTGCTTATGGTGCGGGAGGAAGCTAGCATTTTGCAATTTGAAGTAAGTTGCTCTCAGTGGAAAAGGGCCCTTAGGGCTGCTTGAAAGTACTCGCAGTAGGGGGATAGCTGGCAAACAGCATCTATCATGTAGGTAGGGCACATGTTGAAGTAATGTTAGAGGCACTGTCAGCCATACCATCTCAGAAAAACTCCCACATATATAAGTAGATAAATACTTGCTCTGCTTACATAACATATGTATTGCACTGTCTACGTTTTTGGTTTTAGGCCTAGTGCACACCGGAGCGTTTCCGCTGCTGTTTGCGATCTGCTTGCGGGTGCACACCAGAGCGGGAGGCGTTTTGCAGAAACGCATACTCCCGGGCTGCTGCAGATTTTGGATTGCGGATGCGTTTCTGCCTCAATGTTAAGTATAGGAAAACCGCAAACCGCTCTGAAAAACGGAACTTCAGAGCGGTTTGCCAGGCGGTTTTTGTTACAGTAGCTGTTCAGTAACAGCTTTACTGTAACAATACATGAAATCTACTATACCAAAACCGCCAGACAAAACCGCAAAACGCTAACTGAAACGCTGCAGAAAAATAAGAAAAAGCGTTTCAAAATCTGCTAGCATTTTGCGGATCTGCTAGCGGGTTTTGGTGTGCACAAGGCCTTAGTGATTTTTCTACAGTAAAGAGAAAATGCTTCTTAGCATTTCCCATTTTAACTGTCGCTATTTTAAAGCCAATCCTGATGTAATTTCCTCCGTTTCACTCCTCTATCTGATTTGCACGCCCTTCACTATAGAAAGTGCATTGTCTCAGCATGAGAAATGATGGCCAATCAGGAACAGAGGCGTGGAAGGTTAAAACGGGAGTGAAAGAGGCATCAGCCAATCAGGCTGCATTAGTTAAAGTGAATATCCAGACTAAAAATCTACTCTGCAGCACTGAAAAGGCTTGGTGTTTAACAGTTTCACAGCATCAGAACCTTGTTTTTCTTACCCAAGCCTCATTTTTAGCTGCACAGTAGAAAACTGGCAGGGCATTTTCCCCCCTGATGCTGTGCAAAGCAGGATGGAATTTCTGATGTTCTTCTGCTGTTTTGGTACAATTTTTTTTTTTTTTTTTCTAATTTTGAATTTGAGATTTGAAGCCTAGCATGCACAGTTGGGAGTGGTGATCAGGACAGTTGGAACTGCTCCCTGTCACCTCCTTTCAACCAAGGCTGCCCCCATGAAATAACAAACATTTGCCTGTTCTTTTAAAACAGGGTGGGTAAGAGATTATATTACCTATCTATTTTAATTAAAGGGACACTTAAGTCAAACAAAAAAAATGAGTTTTACTCACCTAGGGCTTCCAATAGCCCCCTGCAGCTGTCCGGTGCCCTCGCCGTCTCCCTCCGATCCTCCTGGCCCCACCGGCAGCCACTTCCTGTTTCGGTGACAGGAGCTGACAGGCTGGGGACGCGAGTGATTCTTCGCGGTCCTGGCCACAATAGCGCCATCTATGCTGCTATAGCATATATCATATACCATATAGCAGCATAGAGGGTGCTAATGTGTCTGGGAACGCGAAGAATCACTCGCGCCCCCAGCCTGTCAGCTCCTGTCACCAAAACAGGAAGTGGCTGCCGGCGGGGCCAGGAGGGTCGGAGGGAGACAGCGAGGGCACCGGACAGCTGCAGGGGGCTATTGGAAGCCCTAGGTGAGTAAAACTCATTTTTTTTTTTTTGTTTGACTTAAGTGTCCCTTTAACATAACTAATGTAACTTAAAGTGAACCAGAGACGAAGCACTCTCATGCATTTCACGATATATATCAGTGGGAACATTAGAGAAAACACCTACCCTGCTCTGTTTCATTCTTCACTGCTCAGCCTGCTCGTTTTAAACCCTGCTAAAACCACCATCTGAGCACTCAGTCTGGCTTGGCTCAGGAATCATTATAGCTGAGTCATAACAGAGCCAGAACAGGGCAGGCTTGGGCTTGAAAAGACATCAGAGAAGACAGACTGAGCTATGATTCCTGAGCAAAGCCAGACTGAATGCTCAGTTGGGGATTTTATCACAGCTTATAACAAGCAGGCTGAGCAGTGAAGAATGAAACAGAGAGCAGAGTAGGTGTTTTCTCTAATGTCCCCACTGATATATATTGTAAAATTCATGAGGGTTCTCAGTCTCTGGTTCACTTTAACCACTTTGTCCTCCTTGGCGTATAAAAACGTCGAGGACAGGCGCGCTCCCGCTGCCGATCGCACGCGCACTCCCGGCCGCGGATTCGGTAGCCCAGGAATCAATGTATTGGGCTATAGTGCCCGATCACTGATTTCTCTCCCCCCGCTGAAAAAGCGACAGCTTCTCTCGGAAGCTACGCTTTTTCTGAGACTATGTCCCTCTAAGCGTACATTGTACGCTTAGAGTGACGTCATGTAAACAACTCGAGGTTGCCATCTTGTGGCCAAAGAGTAAAACTACATCTAAAAGTAAAAAAAAAATTACATTACACACACTTTTCCCTAAATAAAACACTATTTACTTCCGCGCCCCCTCCCAAAAATACCCACATAAAATGTTTAATAAAAAAAAAAACCATTACAATTAAAAAAAAAAACTCATAAATATTTACCTAAGGGTTTAAACTATTTAAATATCTATGTAAAGATGAAATATTTCTATGCAGTGTTCTCCCCAGGACTAATTAAGTGGGCGGGCCGCCCGGCTGGTTTGAAACCCCGCCCGCCTAGGAGGAGCGCTCCTCTGCCGATCTATTAACTTCCAGGCAGCTCAGCTAGCGGAGGCTGCAGCCCAGATACGCATGTGAGTGGAACTCACAGGGAGACTAGTGCTGTGTGACTCGAGGCTGGGGAGAAAGCCTGAAGCTGCAAACAGACTTTCTCCCCTCTTCCCTGAGCGAATCCACACAGCGTCTCTCTTCTGGCAGCGTCTCTGTTCTGGCTGCATGAATGTCAGCACTGCAACCAGTCCGATCCCTTCCAGGCAGCTCCAGATAGGTTAGGACTGACTGCACACGATCGACCAGGGTCGTACTGACTTGAGCCACCGGGGGCCTCTTTGAAGCCATGCCCCGCCCACAGGCTTTTCCTCTGAACTGGAGTGGTGGGGCTAGGGCAGGCAGCCAGTCCCATCATGTCTCCCGCAGCTGAGAAGAGCGGGATTTCTCGGCATAAGCTCCGCCCCCCGGAGGCCGAAACTCCGCCCCATAGGACTCCCGCAACAGAGGAAGGGTTGTTCCAGCCTTGGGGAAGTTCACCAGGGAGCATGTGTGTGGCAGGTTGAAGCCCTGCCTGGAGGAAGTTGTCTCCTGTCCAGAGGAAGCCCCGCCCCAGAGGAATAGAGGAGGAATGGACAGCTGCAGCCAAATGCAGTAAGTATCTACCTGTCTCTAACTAATTCCAGTGACCTCCTCTCTACCCCCAGTGACCTCCTCTCTACCCCCAGTGACCTCCTCTCTACCCCCAGTGACCTCCTCTCTACCCCCAGTGACCTCCTCCCTAGCCCCAGTGACCTCCTCCCTAGCCCCAGTGACCTCCTCCCTAGCCCCAGTGACCTCCTCCCTAGCCCCAGTGACCTCCTCCCTAGCCCCAGTGACCTCCTCCCTAGCCCCAGTGACCTCCTCCCTAGCCCCAGTGACCTCCTCCCTAGCCCCAGTGACCTCCTCCCTAGCCCCAGTGACCTCCTCCCTAGCCCCAGTGACCTCCTCCCTAGCCCCAGTGACCTCCTCTCTACCCCCAGTGACCTCCTCTCTACCCCCAGTGACCTCCTCTCTACCCCCAGTGACCTCCTCTCTACCCCCAGTGACCTCCTCCCTAGCCACGGTAACCTCCTCCCTAGCCCCAGTAACCTTCTCTATACCCACACTAGCCCCAGTGACCTCCTCCCTACCTCCACTAGCCCCAGTAACCTGCTCTCTACCCCCACTAGTCCCAGTGACCTCCTCCCTACCCCCACTAGCTCCAGTCACCTTCCACCTAACCCCCCACTAGCCCCAGTGACCTCTCTACCCCCACTAGCCCGTGACCTCCCTAGCCCCAGTGGCCTCCTCCCTACCCCCACTAGCCCCAGTGACCGTCTCTCTACCCCCACTAGTCCCAGTGACCTTCTCCCTGCCCCCACTAACCCCAGTCACCTTCCACATAACCCCCACTAGCCCCAGTGACCTCCTCCCTTCCCCCACTAGCCCCAGTGACCTCCTCCCTACCCCCACTAGCTCCAGTCACCTTCCACCTAACCCCCCACTAGCCCCAGTGACCTCCTCCCTAGCCCCAGTGGCCTCCTCCCTACCCCCACTAGCCCCAGTGACCGTCTCTCTACCCCCACTAGTCCCAGTGACCTTCTCCCTTCCCCCACTAACCCCAGTCACCTTACACATAACCCCCACTAGCCCCAGTGACCTTCCACCTAACCCCCACTAGCCCCAGTGACCTTCCACCTAACCCCCACTAGCCCCAGTGACCTTCCACCTAACCCCCACTAGCCCCAGTGACCTTCCACCTAACCCCCACTAGCCCCAGTGACCTTCCACCTAACCTCCACTAGGCCCAGTGACCTTGTCTTTCCCCACACTAGCCCCAGAGACTTTCTGCATCCCCCACTTGCCCCAGTGACATTTTACCTGACCCCCACTAGCCCCATTGACTTCCTCCTTCCCTCCCCCCCCCCCCCCCCCCCCAGCCAAGTGATTTTTCTACCCCCACTAGCCCCAGTGACCTCCTATCTCCCTCTACTCGCCCCAGTGACCGTCTGCCTCCCCCCCACTAGCCCCAGTGACCTTCTGCCTCCCCCCACTAGCCCCAGTGACCTTCTGCCTCCACCCACTAGCCCCGGTGACCTATCTCCCTCTACTCGCCCCAGTGACCTTCTGCCTCCCCCCACTAGCTCCAGCGACCTTCTGCCTCCACTAGTCGCAGTGACCTTCTCTTTTCCCGCACTAGCACCAGTGAACTCCTTCCACTAGCCCCAAAGAGCTCACAATCTAATCCAACCATAGTCATAGTCTAATGTCCTACATTATTATTATTATGTATTTATATAGCACTGACATCTGCAGCACTTTAGAGTACATAGTCATGTCACAGTCCTCAGAGGAGCTCACAATCTAATCCTACCATAGTCATATTCTAATGTCCTACTATACTCTTATTATGCATTTATATAGCGCTGACATCTTCTGCAGCACTAATCTAATCCCTTCCATATGTTTGCTAACCAAGGCATTACTACTTAGTAAAGGAGAGGGGGGGGGGGTTCATCCAAAGTTATTCTGGGAAGGCGAACTTAAATAATGTCTTTTAGTGGGGTTCTTCACCTGGCTGTCATCAGCTCGACTCCTCAACCTCCTCCTATGCTGTAAGCAGAGATGCGCGGCCCTGCATTCCCCACTCGCACCCCACCCGGCTACTTTTTCATGCCACCCGGCTACTTTTTCATGCCACCCGGCTGTAAAAAAATTCTGGGGAGAACACTGCTATATATATTTTTTTTTTAAGCTTGTAAATAGTGATGGATGCAAAACGGGAAAAATGCTCTTTTATTTCCAAATAAAATATTGTCGCCATACATTGTGATAGGGGCATAATTTAAACGGTGAAATAACCGTGACAAATGGGCAATTACAATACGTGGGTTTTAATTATGGAGGCATGTATTATTTTAAAACTATAATGGCAGAAAACTGAGAAAATAATGAATTGTTTCTGTTTTTTCTTATTCTTACTGTCAAAATGCATTTACAGTAAGGTAGCTCCTAGCAAAATGTACCCCCCAAAGAAAGCCTAATTGGTGGCGGAAAAAAACAAGATATAGATCAGTTCATTGTGATAAGTAGTGATAAAGTTATAGGCGAATGAATGGGAGGTGAACATTGCTCGGATGCATAAAGTGAAAACGACTGAGAGCTTAAGTGGTTAATGACGGTATGTTTGTTTAGGCTGAAGTTCCCCTTTAAGTCTGAGGGGAAGTAGAGAAGCAAAAAAGGACAACTCAGCATGCCCTGCAACTTCCTTTTTGTGTGTACCAAATAAGGGCTGGTGTACTACAGAGCAGTTCTGAAGAGTTTTTTTTTTAAAACGCTTTCAGGGGGGAAACCGCTTGGCTAATAAAAGTGAATGGGCTGGTGCACACCAGAGCGGTTTGTTTATTACGCAAACTCTGGGGCTGCAGCATTTTTAGATTTCTGAGGAGTTTCTGCCTCAATGTTAATGTATAGGAAAGTGGAAAACTGCTCTGAAAAACGCTAGATCAGAGTGGTTTTCCGTGCGTTTTTGTTGCAGAAGCTGTTCAGTAACAGCTTTACTATAACAATATTTGACACCTGCTACACAAAAACCCTCCCAAAAACGCTAGGCATGTTTAAAAAACATCTCTAAACCTGCCTAGAATAACTCTGAAATTTGCTTCTAAAACCTCTAGCCAGTGTTCTCCCCAGGCTCTTTTAGCTGGCTGCTCCACCCAGTAGTTCTGGTGAGCACCCGGCTGTCATCGGCTCACCTCCTCCTCTGCTGTAAGCAGAATTGTGCACAGAAGCACCTGCCCTGCATTCTCTCATCTCGCCCCACCCGGCTACTTTTTCTTGCCACCCGGCTGGAAAAAAATCCTGGGGAGAATACTGCCTCTAGCGTTTTGCAGATGTGCTAGAGGTTTTTGGTGTGCACTGGGCCTAAGAGTCAGGAAACTGGGGAATGATCATTTATCAATAAGAAAAGGAATAGTGGCTTTTAACTTTTGGATTGCCTGGTTAGCATCCTTATTACTTGTTTGCTAGATATTGAGTTCTGCTTCACCATGAGCTTGCTGGTTAGTCTGTATCTCTCGGTGTTACAAGCCCTACTCCATAGAGCCAAATTAATCCATGCCATGCACAGATGAGGATCAAACAATCCGAAACAGTCTGTATGCATGTTGGATTATTATGGCTCTGTACAAATTAACAAGCTGACACATCATTGCATTCCAGCAGTTCTGGAGGTGTGTTTAGCTTCTAAGGCAGGCATGGGCAAACTTGGCCCTCCAGCTGTTAAAGGGGAACTTCAGCCTAAACATACTGTTATGATATTTAAAATAGATAGGTAATCTCTTACCAGACCTGTTTTAAAAGCACAGGCAAATGTTTGTGATTTCATGGGGGCATCCATCTTTTTGGTTGAAAGGAGGTAACAGGGAGCATGAGACACAATTCCAACTGTCCTGTGTCCTGATCACCCCTCCCAGCTGCGCACGCTAGGCTTCAAATCTCAAATTCAAAATGAAAAAAAAGAAAAAGGTGCCCTAAAACAGCAGGAGAACAACATCAGGAATCCCATCATGCTTTACACAGCATCAGGGGGAAAATGCCCGGGCAGTTTTCTTCTGTGCAGATAAAAATGAGGCTTGGGTAAGAAAAAAAAATTCTGATGCTGTGAAACTGTTAAAGAGAATCTGTACTCTTAACATTTTTACAGTAAAAAGCATACCATTCTATTCCTTATGTTCTCCTGGCCCCCTCTGTGCTGTTTCTGCCACTCTCTGCTACAATCCTGGCTTGTAATTAAGTTTTAGGCAGTGTTTACAAACAAACTAACCAGCTTCTGATAGGCTCACATAAGCAGAGTGTGTGAGTCATACAGAGCCTGCAGGGGGCGTGGAGGGTGTGTGTATAGCTTCTACCAATCACAAGCAGCCCTTCACATACCACACATTCCAGCTTTAGCTTGACTGTGCCGACAGAAGAAAACAGATTAGATCATATAACAGAGATAACACAGCCACTGTGCAATTAGGAAAAGCTGCAGTAAGCCAGAGCACATTAGAACAGGCAAAGGAACTTATAGGATAGAAGAACTAAGGCTGAAAAATTTGTTACAGAGTCTCTTTAAAGAGAATCTGTATTGTTAAAATCGCACAAAAGTAAACATACCAGTGCGTTAGGGGACATCTCCTATTAACCTCTGACACAATTTCGCCGCTCCTCGCCGCATTAAAAGTGGTTAAAAACAGTTTTAAAAAGTTTGTTTATAAACAAACAAAATGGCCACCAAAACAGGAAGTAGGTTGATGTACAGTATGTCCACACATAGAAAATACATCCATACACAAGCAGGCTGTATACAGCCTTCCTTTTGAATCTCAAGAGATCAGTTGTGTGTTTCTTTCCCCCTGTTCTCATGCACTGAAGTTTCAGGCTGCTCGTTTCTTGCTGCAAACAGCTTTGCCCTTGTCTGTAATTCTTCAGTATGTGAAAGCCCAGCCAGCTCAGAGGATGATTTATCCAGCTTGTAAAAGAGAAGAGAGAAGCTGCCCTAATCTAAATAATACACAGGCAGTGTGCATAGAGGTGCCTGGAAGGGGGAGTTCATAGCAGAACCTCAACACTGAAGAACTTGGCAGCCTTCCAGACACAGGCCGACAAGTCTGACAGGGGAAAGATAAATTGATTTATTACAGAGACTGTAATAGTAGAAAGTGCTGCAGTAAGATAGAACACATTAGAATAGATTTTGGAACTTGTAGGATGATAAAAAACAGGATCCATTTTTTTGTTACGGAGTCTCTTTAAAGGGACACTTAAGTCAAACAAAAAAAATGAGTTTTACTCACCTAGGGCTTCCAATAGCCCCCTGCAGCTGTCCGGTGCCTTCGCCGTCTCCCTCCGATCCTCCTGGCCCCGCCGGCAGCCACTTCCTGTTTCGGTGACAGGAGCTGACAGGCTGGGGACGCAAGTGATTCTTCGCGTTCCCAGGTACATTAGCACCCTCTATGCTGCTATATGGTATATGATATATGCTATAGCAGCATAGATGGCGCTATTGTGGCCAGGAACGTGAAAAATCACTCGCGTCCCCAGCCTGTCAGCTAGTGTCACCGAAACAGGAAGTGGCTGCCGGCGGGGCCAGCAGGATCGGAGGGAGACAGCAAGGGCACCGGACAGCTGCAGGGGGCTATTGGAAGCCCTAGGTGAGTAAAACTCATTTTTTTTGTTTGACTTAAGTGTCCCTTTAAAGAAACGCCAAGCCTTTTCAATGCTGCTGAGTAGATTTTTAGTCCGGAGGTTCACTTTAAGTCCCACAATGCATTGCAGGAGTCGGACAGCCACAGTCATGACTCATAAAGGCAAATGCATTGTGGGACTTGTAGTTCCATAACAGCTGGAGGGCCGAGTTTGCCCATGCCTGTTCTAAGGGCAACATTGGTTAATTTGCATATATTCAGCAGTGATGCACTGGGAGACATCTCAAGCTCACTCCAACCTAAATTTATCGCAAATTCATTCTGTTTTAAGAATGCAAACTCTTGTTTTCCTAGATAAAAATAAAGAATTGATTTTATGCCTGACAGTTACACTTTAAGAAACCCTAGTCTCATGTGCTTTTTTTTCCCATTTGTGTTTGTTTTGCTTTTAGGTCACGGTAATTATGGGAGCTATGGAGGACAGCAGCAACAAGGGTAAGTTACCTTCCCTTCCAACACATCTAGTTAGCCGAGTGTTGGCAGTGGACAAAAAAGTTTGGTTTTGAAAAATTCTCCCAGGAATATATCAGCTCGACTCCTTCATTGATGGCTGAAACTCCAGAATGTGTTTTTGTTTTGGTTTTTTTAACCACTTGCTATCCCCTGGGACCAGGTTCTAAGTCCCTGCAAAACACTGATACAGCTCACAGGGATGTAGATACTCGTCTGTTGCTGCCGCGCACTCCCTCTCCGTTGACCGCTAGAGGAGAGATTACCCATTCTAATGCTGGAGATACACGTCTCTATTCCGCAGGTGATTCTCTTCCACTCATTTTTCTTATCTTTTTGCATTGTCCTCAATGCGGAATTGAGCGGCGAAATGAATTGGGCGGGAGATCGGACGTGTCGGAAATTATCGAGCCATCTAAATGGATCAGAATTGAGCCGTGTATTCCTAGCAAGTCCTTGTATCAATGATCGGCGGCATCAATGAGATACCTGCGGTCATTGTAATACCGAAAGTAACGCGTCCTGTTAGCGGACTAATAGTACGCTTAGGAACATGTGAGGACATCTTGTGGCCAAATAGTAAAATTACACCTACATACAATTTTAATAAAAGAATATTCTTACACATACATTGGCCTCGATTCATAATAAGCAGTGCGATTTAAAAAAAAAAAAAAATCTTGTCTGTCTTGTCTCACTCTGTATTTTCCCGGTCTGTGTGCTAATTCATAAAGATTTCCACAGCTGCCGTTGAAGGTCGGTAAAGTACCGCAGCCCATTGAGCGGTAGAGTAGAGCAGTGTGGCGATATTGCTCTTTTGCCATGCACAGACGACTCACACAGACTTTCCCTGCCTGCACAGACGACTCACAGAGACTTCAGCTCCCTGCACTTTGCATTGTTAACGCCTCACCAGAGGTGTCGGTAACTATCGTCAGGCTTACCGCTTGTTGAAGGCTTTATGAATTGACATTTGCTGACCATTTACTGACGTGTTGGATGTAACTACAGCCAAGTCGGTAATTTATCTCCCTGGTCGGTAATGTCAGCTTTTCATGCGGTAACAGCCTTTATGAATTGACACATTGCTAAGTGGTCGGGTAAATCTGCTGTTTTCAGCATTACCGCATGCAGTAATGCTTTATGAATCGAGGCCATTGTGGTGACGGGATGTTAACCATGCATACTGACACCGGAACTCATTTGAAATTACAGAATAACCCAACATATGGGCTTATAGAAAGGATTACATTTGAAACCTGACACATAAGAAAGAATATCCTGCAAAAGTTCATTTATTTCAGTAATTCAACTGAAAAGGTGAAATTAATGTATGAAATAGGAATCCTTTGCAGCTGTTTTGGATGAATTAGCTGATGACACTCTGAGCCTAGAATATTGAACATTTTCACAATATTCTAATTGTCTGAGATTTTGGGGTTTTCATAAATTGTAAGGGCTCGTTCACACTTGAGCGGGAATCGCGCGATTCCCGCTCAACGCAAAACGCTAGCAGTTTTTAAAAAACCGCTAGTCCATGTAAGCCTATGGCCGTGTGACATGCAGCGTTTTGCCGGCAATTAGCATGCATAGCACCACTAATTGCGATCACTCCCAAAACGCTGCAGTGTCCAGTGATTCATTTATTTTTTCTGCGTTAATCGCGGAAGAATCACTCCCGCAAAACGGTAGCCGTAATCGCCGGCGGTTTTAGGTGTGAACCTAAAGGCATAATCATCAAAAATTACAACAAATAGACTTAAACTATCTCACCATGACGCAGCCATGACAAAAGGATTTCGGAAAGATTGGCCTCTTTTTACTTCAACCAATCCCAGAGTACAAGCCATTTACAAATGACTAAAGACTCACAAAGGGTTTAATCCCCTGTCATACAGACATCAGTTAAATACAGTAAAATTATCACAATTAACCTGGCATGTACTAAACCTTTCTGGCATTTAATTTCTACAGGATTTTATTATATTGTAAGCACTTTTACAGAACGCTTGCAAGTTGTGGTGTGTGATTTTTTTTTTTTTTTTTTTTTTTTTTTTTTGTTTCCCCCTGTAATGATTGCAGCTAGATTTTTGTATATTGTATCCACTGCAGATGTCTTTATTGCATCCAATACAAAAAAATAAATTTGCCGCCAGATGTAATGACTTTGCGTGCGCCCCACACTAGGTGGCTCATGCAGTGTCATCATCACGTGGACTTGCTAGGGCACATGCCAACACCTAGGGAGCTCGACAACAGGGAAGAACCGCGAGTGTGATCGTGCACGCCAGCGACGTTGCAGGTAAATACGGGGAGTTGCTGGACGAGCCTGCCTTATCCATAGGGATGATCAGTGATATGCAAATATTTCTGAGTTCATGCATGATGATGTAATATTTTTAATGCAAATATATGCAGCTTGAAAACTGTCTAAAGTCCCAGCCAGGTTAAAATTGATTGGTCCATTTTCAAGCTGCAGATATTTGCATACAAATTTACACTCCGGCAGGAACTCTGAAATATATGCATCTTGTTGATCATCGCTACTTATCCAGCATGTTTTTTTATGGACGAGTCAGGCTCGTCCACACTGCCAAGAAAGTTTAATACATTTGAGACAGAAGTCATCCACATTCAAAATCTATTGGCCCTCATACTACATGGGAGGTGCTAAAATTGGCCAATCTCAATTTGAGGATGTGACTGTTGACTAAACTGACAGGAGTGCTGGATCATCTTTGAGTCTCCTAGTGCAGACTGACTGTTTACTAGAAGCTGCAGGTACAGGCTGCTTCATGCTAGCTATTTTTCCATCCACTCTACCTCTTTTGAAGGCAACCAATGTTGAAAATAACAAAAGTAGCTTGCTCGTAATTCTGTATTATCTTGAGACCCCACCCCCCTTGTCGACAAGACCACCATGGCCATTTTAGTCTGAAGGGTTTGTGGAGCTGTTGCCACGCCTAGCAGCGTTGCCAACTGGGGGTGATCCAAGGCAGCACAGATTGGGGAGGCGTACAGCTTCGGAAACGCTTCAGGCAAGAACAACCATGGTGGTGTTGTCAATTTTGGGGTGGGTTAGTATAATAAAGAATTGTTGGTAAGTTACTTCCCCTGGTACCAGCTGATGCTAGTATAATTGTCAGAGGTTTACATTAATGCAACACTGAAGTGAGGGAAATAAGTCAGATACTTGCCTATGGAGAGGGAAGGCTCTGGATTCTATTAAGCCTTCCTTGTCCCCTTTTCCCAGTGCTGCCACTCCTGTTACAGGAGGCATAAGATGGTGAACAAGAACACAGAGAGGGGACAGGGAAAAGCTCCAATAGACTCCAGAGCATTTACTCCCCATAAGGAAGCCCCCCCCCCCACTACAGATTTGCTTTAAACCTACAGTTGTTTTTACTGGAGGTCCTCCTACATTTTCTTTTACTATTGAGTGAAATACTTACTATTACTGTGTTGCAATTTTGCAATGAATTATTTTGTCTTTCAGTTATTCTGCATATGGAAGCCAGGGAGGACAAAGCACTGGCCAGCCTGCACAGGTGGGTCATGACTATTTGTACTGTCGTTTTTGTTAGATTTTTGTTTACTTTAAGTGCTGATGCTTGTTAGAAAAAAGTTTTAGCTCTGGGATACCCTCCCTGAATGTTGGACTGTGGCATGGCTCATACAAGTTTATTTGAAACAGCTTTTCCAAAGAAACTTTCTTTGGAAGATAAAGCTGTTCCCTTTTCTCAAACAGATTATCAGGGGGCTCTGTATGGCTGATATTGTGTTGAAGCCCCTCCCACAGTGTGATGTCAGCACCATGGTGCTGACTTCACACTGTAGGAGCCTTGTTGCATTGAGGGAAATAGCAGCTGTTTCCAACTGCCAAAAAAGCAAGCTGCAGCTACTTCCATTGACATCACCTGCCAGCAGTAATGTCACCATGTGATAAATGTCAGAATGTAAATCAGGGAGAGGAAAGATTTTACAATGGGAAAACACTGACTAAATCATTTATACATAAGTATTGTAAAAATTAAGCACTTTTGTTCATTATGTTATGTTCACTGGAGTTCCTCTTTAAAGGGAAGATCCGCACAGACTATAAAAACAAACTGCACTTACATGGGGCTTCTTCCAGCTCCTGGCAGTCGATCGGTGCCTTCGCCGCAGCTCTTCTCCCTCCCGGCGCCCAGCGGTGAAGAAGCCGACCTCACCAGGTTGGCTTCATGTGCTTCATGGCGCGGGTCACACGGTGTGACGCCATCGGGTCACACGGTGTGACGCGCGCTGTGCACAGTAGAGACCCAATGACGTCCCTACATCACGTGACACCCCCCTCAGTGGAGCGCACCGAGGCGGACCTGGAAGCCGACCTGGCGAGGTCGGCTTCTTCACCGCTGGGCGCCGGGAGGGAGAAGAGCTGCGGCGAGGGCACCGATCGACTGCCAGGAGCTGGAAGAAGCCCTAGGTAAGTGCAGTTTGTTTTTTATAGTCTGCGCGAACCTTGCCTTTAAGGCTGGTACATACTTGCAATTACTGTCACCAGGCAGATATCGAGACTTAATCCCTTGGGCAATATTTCGTGGTAGAGGCTATACAGAGATTTTTCTAATCCCCATATGTGTTGCTAGCCCAGAGGCTTTTGCTGTGTACTGTTACTATGGCGAGGGAGAAAGGACCACTCAATTGGTGGGGAGAACAATGCCCTTGGACAGCACTCGGCTAAGTCGATCTAGCAGGCTGATTGCTGGACAGGGCCCTGAGGAAAATCTGAGGGCCACACTATACACATTAAATTCTCGACACAAGTGGCCTTGACTGGCTGCTTTGGTTAAGAACAGTCTAGCCTGTGTACAAGGCTTCAGCAGAGGGAGCAGACGTTGGGAGGGGTCAGCTAATTGGCCGTGTGTGAGGAAGTGGCTCCATATTTTGCGCACAAATCTCTGGGTTATGTGACTGACTTTTCCAAAAGGATTTTCCCAGGACTGTTTGAGTAATGAAATAGTTTTCTATCCACTAGGGATGGTCGATGAGATTCAAAATAATTCTCAGTTGATGCAAGATTATGCAAACGTTTTGCTAATTTATGCAACTTAAAAAGCAAAAAAAAAAAAAAATGGGCCAATTGAATCCCACCAGAATGGAATTCGATTGGTCCACTTTCATGCTGGATACATTTTCATTATCCTGCATCCAACTTTCAATTTGCTGGATGTATGCCCATATCGAGTAACACATTTTCTTGGCATAGTTGCATCAAGATCCCGACCCAACCTTAACCATTGACCCACTGAGGTCCCCCCATCCTGCCGGGACGTACTCCGTTAAGAACCTCCACCATGGAGAGGTACATTTGGAGGGGGAAAAAAAATGTTGCTGCTTGGTTGCTTTTAAAGTGGTCACGCGTTTTTTTTTTTTTTTTTTTTTTTTGTGTGTGTGTGTTAATGCATTATTTTTTTTTTCCCCAGGACTATTCAGGCTATGGACAAACAGCTGAGTCCTCTGCTTATGGGCAGAGTTATGGAGGCTATGGTTCAAGCTATGGACAAAGTCAAAGTCAATCAGGATATGGACAAAGTCAGCCAAGCTATGGACAAAGTCAGCCAAGCGGTATGTCTGAAAGTTGTTATTTTTATATAATTGAAAACTACCAAGTAACTTCATGAAGTAATATTAAAGAGACTCCGTAACAAAAATTGCATCCTGTTTTTTTATCGTCCTACATGTTCCAAAAGCTATTCTAATGTGTTCTGGCTAACTGCAGCACTTTCTACTATGACAGTCTCTGTAATAAATCAATGTATCTTTCCCCTGTCAGACTTGTCGGCCTGTGTCTGGAAGGCTGCCAAGTTCTTCAGTGTTGTGGTTCTGCTATGAACTCACCCTTTCTGGCCCCTCTATGCACACTGCCTGTGTGTTATTTAGATAAGAGAGAAGCTGCTCTAATCAGCTGGATAAATCGTCCTCTGAGCTGGCTGGGCTTTCACATACTGAGGAATTACAAACAAGGGCAAAGCTGTTTGCAGGAAGAAAAGAGCAGCCTGAAACTTCAGTGCATGGGGGAAAGAAACACACAAATGATCTCTTGAGATTCAAAAGGAATGCTGTATACAGCCTGCTTATGTATGGATGTATTTTCTATGTGTGGACATACTGTACATCAACCTACTTCCTGTTTTGGTGGCCATTTTGTTTGTTTACAAACAAACTTTTAAAAACTGTTTTTAACAACTTTTAATGCGGCGAGGAGCGGTGATATTGTGACAGAGGGTAATAGGAGATGTCCCCTAACGCACTGGTATGTTTACTTTTGAGCGATTTTAACAATACAGATTCTCTTTAATTGATGGAAAACTCATCTAAGATTTGAGACATTCGTGCAAATTTTTTTACAACATATCTGACTTCTAAAGATTCTTGAAGAACACAGCAACCGAGGTCCGAGATGGTAAACTAATGCTGGGAATACTCAATGTTTTTTCGGCAGATAAGGTGCGTACACACGCACTACTATAGAGAACGATGGGTCCGTCAGACCCTCCCGCTGGGCGGTCGTTCTCCCCACGGTAGTGCGTGTGTACAGTCTGTCTGCAGACTGATGAGGCTGTTTCTCACGCACTACTGTCGGGAGAATGACCGCCCAGCGGGAGGGTCTGACGGACCCGTCCTCTATAGTAGTGCGTGTGTACGCACCTTTTAGATGGCTCAATAGATCATTTTCGGCAGGTCCAATCTCATTTTGATCGGTTTTCTGTTTTATTTTCTAATTTGCTTCTATACAAAGTGATCAGAAAAACAATTGAAAATCAGATCGTACCAGTTGGAAATTATCTATCGAGCCACCTACCTGCCAAAAAAACGAATTGTGTATTCCCAGCATTAGGGTGCATGCTGTTCAAAGCTGACAGTCCAGGCAATTAATAGCACATGCTTGACCCTTCTGCGATAGGCCTGTGTGGGAGGGATGAGAAATGGCAGGTAGTGGGCCATGTGACTGGCTGGATGTGGACACAGCTTGTAAACTTTTTTTTTTTTTTTTTTTTTTTTGTATACAGCAATATACTACATACCGTAGGTGTGAAATGAAAATACAGTGGTTTGTGGTTACAAAAGTAGTATACATGCTGGCAGAAGCTGTTTAATACTTGCTGACTCAGCTGCAAGTCAGTGAGCAGCACAAAATGGGATGTAGCGATTCCCTGACCATGACAGATTAGTACTACCAGTACAAGATGCAGCAGATTTCAACGAACACCACTGTTGGTTTATGTGGCATGGTAGTCTTTGTACTACCTCCTTCCATCTAAACAGAGCGCTAAAACTGTTCAGTTAAAATGTGATGAGCATGTCAAAAGTAGGGATGGTCAATGAGATGCAAATAATTCCAAATTGATGCAGAATTATAGAAATTATTCAGTTTGAAAATGGACCAATCACAATCCCCCTTTGCAGTATTTGGTCCATTTTCAAATTGCATACATTTGCATAAACTCTGAATTACTTGCATCTTATTGACCATCCCTAGTCAACTGCTTCATTGGAGCTACTTTTCCAATACATGGACAGGTGAAGCAATGTTGGTGTGGAATGCAGTATGATTGGAGAAGGAACTGCACAGTGTGTAGCAGCATTTTATAGGCCTCAAAAGGAATTTTGTCTTTACAGGGAAGTCATTACTGATGCATATTACTGTGTGTTGGGTGGGTGTGGAGTTATGAAAATACATAGACTTGCATTTGTACCTACAGTTGTACCTACCACCTAGCTCCAGTAATGACAGAAGTTCCTCAGTTGCTGGCCTGTTTGAAGGGCCTACATATAGAACTCATCCAACTTGCCTCATTATGCAGGATTAACGAATTGTCCCTAACGAATCTGAAAGAATTTCAAAATGTAATCTCTACACAACTCGATTCCTAAGACTATCAGCCCATTCCTCTTGCCAACTCCAGGAGTTTATTACAGTGTAGTCTTCTCTTGCTCTGTCCAGTAGGGGAAAGTTTACAGCAGTTCAGTCTTTCTGACACACAGCTCACATTGTAGCAATCGACTGTTCAAGGAATAGCCATGTCTGTACCCTCGGTGGGGATCTTTGTGGCTCTTCTGCTTTTGTCACTACACACGAGGAGAAGAAAATCTAGTGCAAGTGCAGACTGCACCTAGCGCTGAAGTCACACGCACAAGATTTGCATAATCATGCATCAACTCAGAATTATTTGCATCTCATTGAAGTTATGCATCTCATTATGCACTTACTGGCTTTTAAGCTTGTTTTTATTGCACATCAAATGTTGAGGCTGTGCCTTGTTAACGGCATTGTTCTCATATTGTTTGCTTGTCTCCTCCTCCCAAATCAAGAGCATGCCCAAAAGACGAACTGGTTACGGTTTACTCTGATATATCCAATTGCCCTAAACCACTCTATTAACTGCTACCCTCACCAGCGACACTGTACCTGCAGCCCATTTACACACCATATAGTACGGTCTATCTGAGCAACACTGGCAAATTCGGTAACCTGTAGGTACCTGTGATGCAGGTCTCTAATCAACAAAGGATATATGAACAGCTTAGATTTTGATATGTGTACATTTTTAGGTTATGGACAATCTTCACAAGGGCAGAGCCAATCTGCTTATGAAGGCCAGCAGTCCTATGGAGAATATGGTCAGCAAAGTTCAGAATCTTCCAGAGGAGGGTAAGCATATCTCCCCTTTTACTTTAAAGCTCTGGGTAAGTTCCTCCTCAGGCGATTCCAAACATCTTTTGTTCTGCACATATGTCTTTGAGAACGTGACTCTCGCTGATTTTCTATAGCAAAAGGCTTCCTATGTGAACAGTGCTGACTTGCCTTGTTCACATTACAAATTACCAGCGCTAGGTTGGTTAGTGATTTTTTTAAAAGTGCTTTTCCCTGCATTTTGCGGCTAGAAAAGCGCTTTTGTGGCGCGATGATTCTTTTTACACTTCCTGACAGGCAGAAAGTGAACTCTTTGACCCGGAAATAAATACAATGTATTTATTCATAAAAGCGCATTTGGAAACTCGCTATTCAAAGTGCTTTTTCAAGCGCTTTGTGATTTCCCTATACTTTCTATTGAACACAAACACTCATAAAATGGTACAGGAGCCGCATTTGCGATTCAATAGAAAGCAGAGCGCTCAAGTATCAACACTCTCATAGGAAATCATTGTACAACCGCTTTTAAGGTGGCCACACACGATAAAATAAAATGATCCGATTTTACGGCAATTCGATAAAAATGATCGGAGCTCCCGAAAAAATTTAAAGAGACTCTGTAACAACAAAAACCTCCCCTGGGGGGTACTCACCTCGGGTGGGGGAAGCCTCCGGATCCCAATGAGGCTTCCCACGCCGTCCTCTGTCCCACGGGGGTCTCGCCGCAGCCCTCCGAACAGCCGGCGACTGTGCCAACTGTCAGTTCAATATTTACCTTTGCTGGCTCCAGCAGGGGCGCTGTGGCGACTTTCGGCACGGAAATAGACGGAAATATCCGATCTCCGTCGGGTCCGCTCTACTGCGCAGGCGCCGGAAACTTGCGCCTGCGCAGTAGAGCAGACCCGACGGCGATCGGGTATTTCCGCCTACTTCGGCGCCGAGAGGCATCAGAGCGCCTGCGCAGGAGCCAGGAAGGTAAATATTGCGTCACGGCTGTACGGAGGGCTACAGCGAGACCCCCGAGGGACGCAGGACGGCGTGGGAAGCCTCATTAGGATCCTGAGGCTTCCCCCACCCGAGGTGAGTACCCCCCAGGGGCCGTTTTGTCGTTACAGTTCCTCTTTAAAGCTTTTTTTTTTTTTCATTCGACTGAAAAATCCGATCGGATTTCCCGTTTTTTTTTTTCCGATTTTTATCTATCCATAATGCCAGATATTTTTCTTCAATTTCTCTAAAGATTGTGTGTTAGTCAATTTATTAATATACACACCCAAGCAATTTTCTCAGTTTCTAATCATTTTTATCATAATTGGGGAAAAATTTAACACAGGTGTGTGGTACATTGGTCATATTTTTGAAATGTTACAATCAGTCAGTCAGAAAAATATATTGCAATTCTTAAATTGAACAGCTATTTAAAAAAATTGTAAGGTGTGTGTGTGTGTGGCCACCTTTAGAGTGATTTCAAAAATCGCCAGCGCTTAATAAAACAAAACCTCAATGTGAACAAGCCCTTACACTTGTGGTTCCACTGTCATGCTGTGTACATGCTACAGGTGCTCAGTGCTGTGAATGGTGATAGTGTATGCGCTGTCATCCTTCTGGGAATGGAACACCCTGAAAAAAAGTTTCAATATGTCGTTACATCCGGGGCTGGGAAGTCAAAGCAGTTTTTGGTGTTTTTGTTTTTTGTTGTACCTGGTGGTTTCACAAACTTAGGCGTTGGAGTTGGATGATTTTTGTACCGGCTGCGCAGCCCTGGGTGCATTGGGCATGTCACAGCATTGCTATTGTATGTCCAGCTTGAGTCCAGAAAAGTCATACTGGTCGGAACTATGCGTTCTGTCGTTGTGACAGACACGTCAGCACATGTCTGAATTGATCTGTTTTGGGGTTTTTTTTAAACTAGTTTTATTGAATACATAACAATGCGAATGGCTCTAATGTTAAACAAATATCTATCAGCATGTCGGTTTTTTTTGTTGTTGTTTTTTTCCCCTGTTTTATTTTGTTCTGTGACTCGGAACATATTTTGGCTCAAGTGTGAACTGGTCTTCACTCTCGAACTTAGTCATTGATAAAACCTTGTTATCTGTCCCCACCCCCGGGACACTAAACTTGCCAATTGGCGATTATTCAGGAAAAGAAAACGCTTCATGCGTTTTGTCTCTTATTGCAGCAATTGTATGTTTTATTTATATTAAAAACCAAATCGCTACATATTTTAATACATACTTGAAATTGCCAAATATATAATCTTGGAATATTTTACAGTACTAAAGGCCCATATAGTGACAGCCAGTCTGGTAACCATGGACAGTCATACCAGCAGAGTCGTGATTCCTATGAACAGCAGGAATATGGACAGAAACCACGATCGGGCTATGGGCAGCAGCAGCAGCCGCAAGGATCCTTTGAACAGTCAGGCTATGGGCAGCAACAGTCTTATTCTTCACGGAGTGAGGGCTACAGCCAGTCGTCGCAAGGTGATGTGTACATATTTTAATGAACCTGTGTTGTTCCAGTATGCCTGAAATAAGAAAGAAAGACCCTCTAAAGCTGTATGCTCAAACCATGCCTAAAGCTACATACAGATGCTGGTTTGAACACTGCTGTGGCAAAAGATGTCACCTATCCTTCGCATTGTCGTCCCACCTGTGGGAATCTGCTCCGTCATGCTGCCCCCCTATCATAGCAATAGACGTGTTGCTAGGCTGTAGGGTGATGGTGCACCTGTACAACATTGGCCCTATTCTGTCACCCAAGGCATTGAGTACCAATCCCTGCCGAGCTACATAAATCCCTCGGTGTGTACGGGGCTTTAATGAATTGGTCTTACAGGAGGCAGCATCTTTTTAGTATGTCCAGTGTTCTGCTTTTCTGTGCGCTGATATGTGCTGCCATCCGCTTGCAGAGTGGTTCTCCGTCTGCATTGCTGTCCCTAGTTCCCGCTGCGCTGCCTGCCCATAGTCAGACCTCCAGATCAGCGGCAGCCCGCAGGGATACCAGATAGGGGAGCGATGTGCGGTAATGCGCCATAGACGTCAAATACAGGAAGTGACATCACTTGTCACTTTCTGTATTTGAAGTCTGGCGCGTTACCGCACATCACTTCTCTCTCTCCTCTCCTATCCCTGCGGGCTACTGCTGATCTGGAGGTCTGATTGACGGCGGGCAGCGCAGCGAGAACTAGGGAGCACATCCTCAGGTCCCCTGCAGTACTTCACCCCTGTCCTTTTAGGGGCCTGGCCAGTGTTTCCCTGGGCTGCAGACATTCCAGTCTCCAGAACCAGCAGACTGTGACGCGGGTCAACGTGATCCAGAGCATCCTGGGTGCACGGAGCCCGGCAAACTGCAGGAAGGAGTGCTGGTGTTTGTTGGGGGGGAGACGGGCGCTACTACATGAAGGAGGCCATCCAGCTCATCAGGGGACGGGGAGATGTTAGAGTGCAAGCACACTTGATCACAGCAGAGGGGTGCCCTATACTGCAGGGTGTAATAATCATACTTTTTCATGCCACCTAGCTGGAAAAACAATTCTGTGGTGAACACTGATATCTACAGTTGCAAAAGAGGACCTATTATAGTGCACCTCCTTTAAAGAGAAACTGAAGCGGAAAAACAATTATGATATAATCAATTGGTTGTGTAGTACAGATAATTACTAGAACATTAGTAGCAAAAAAATATTCTCATATTTTTATTTTCAGTTATACAGCTTTTTTTTTTTTTTTTTTTTTATAACACTGCATCATTCTCTAATATTTGCAGTCTACACACTACTCCGCATTCTAAAGGTTTTTTTTTTTTACAGAACAGGCAGTAAACTTTTGACCTGTCCTGAACTGTTCACTGCAAAACAATACAGGTAATGCCTAGTACACACCATACCATTTTCTGTTAGGTGTGTACCTAGCATAAGATAACAACCTTCAGAACACAGAGCTCTCTGAGACTTTGCAAGTCGTGGAGCTCAATGGCAATTTGCATAGATAACTGGAGTTCTGGCCTAGTGCACACCAGAGCGGTTCGGCTGCGGTTTGCGATCCGCTTGCGGGTGCGGATCCGCTAGGGTAATGTATTTCAATGGGCTGGTGCACACCAGAGCGGGAGGCGTTTTGCAGAAACGCATACTCCCGGGCTGCTGCAGATTTTGGATTGCGGATGCGTTTCTGCCTCAATGTTAAAGAGAATCTGTATTGTTAAAATCGCTCAAAAGTAAACATACCAGTGCGTTAGGGGACATCTCCTATTACCCTCTGTCACAATTTCACCGCTCCTCGCCGCATTAAAAGTTGTTAAAAACAGTTTTTAAAAGTTTGTTTGTAAACAAACAAAATGGCCACCAAAACAGGAAGTAGGTTGATGTACAGTATGTCCACACATAGAAAATACATCCATACACAAGCAGGCTGTATACACCCTTCCTTTTGAATCTCAAGAGATCATTTGTGTGTTTCTTTCCCCCATGCACTGAACTTTTAGGCTGCTCTTTTCTTCCTGCAAACAGCTTTGCCCTTGTTTATAATTCCTCAGTATGTGAAAGCCCAGCCAGCTCAGAGGACGATTTATCCAGCTTGTAAAAGATAAGAGAGAGAAGAGAGAAGCTGCTCTAATCCTAAATAACACACAGGCAGTGTGCATAAAGGGGAGTTCATAGCAGAACCACAACACTGAAGAACTTGGCAGCCTTCCAGACACAGGCCGACAAGTCTGACAGGGGAAAGATACATTGATTTATTACAGAGACTGTGTTAGTAGAAAGTGCTGCAGTTAGCCAGAACACATTAGAATAGCTTTTGGAACTTGTAGGATGATAAAAAACAGGATGCAATTTTTGTTACGGAGTCTCTTTAAGTATAGGAAAAACGCAAACCGCTCTGAAAAACGACACTTCAGAGCGGTTTGCCAGGTGTTTTTTGTTACAGTAGCTGTTCAGTAACAGCTTTACTGTAACAATACATGAAATCTACACCAAAAACGCTTCACAAAACCGCAAAATGCTAGCTGAAATGCTACAGAAAAAGAAGAAAAAGCGTTTCAAAATCTGCTAGCATTTTGCGGATCTGCTAGCGGTTTTTGGTGTGCACCAGGCCTCTGTGCTGGAAACAATATGAGACTCATATCTGTGCCACTGTTTTATTTGTTAGCTGTACTACACATACAAATATTCTAATTTTTTCCGCTTCAGTGTCTCTTTAAAAAAAAAAATTGTGTATTTCAATTTTTTATTTATAAATTAGTTATTGTAAACTCTTTCCTCACAGAGTTAGATTCTGAGATTTATTATAGGTGTTGACATATTTAGTCCTGTCAGGTGCATAACTGTGTCGTCTAAGACAGGTTTTTTTTATGCTGTTGCTTATCTTTTAGAGCAGGGAGCAAGTTCCAAATTCAATTTCGCTTCAAAGCTAATGTAAATGGGGGGGGGGGGGAAGGCTTAAGGAGAGCTAAAGCTCTGAAACCCATAGAGCATTTCCGGTCCTCTTGTTCCAGCACTTTCACAGATGGTCCAATCTGCCACTGCAGGAGGCTTCGGGGTCCATAGTGCTCCCAAAGATGGGAGGCTCCATACTGTGTGTGCGTGAGCGCGCAGTATGGAGCCACCCGTCTTCAGGAGCACTCGGGCTTCCGAAACATCCCGCAGCAGCACAGAGCAGAACTAGATCAGTCGGAAGAGCAGTCAGATACTTCAGACTGATCTAGTCAAACGACACTGGAGTGAGAAGTGGGAAGGCCCTATAGGACCCAGAGCCTTCTCTCTCCATAGCTAAGAGCCTCTTTCACGCGGCGAGCCTCCCATCTGCCAGCTAGTGAGCACTTTTCAAGTGCAATTTAATGCAGCAGATGGCCGCATTTGTAACCTCTTGTGTGTTAGCACTTGACATGCAGCCCAGTTACCCGGCAGCGAAACAACCATGATGTGTAGCGTCTAAGTGTGGCCATGCTCAGATGTGACTCAATGCAACGGATGCCTATGCGTTGCCTGTGCCGAGCGCCAGCAACTTTTGCCTAGTGCCTGGGAGGTTTTGGATTCAGTCTCTTTAGCCTCCATGTGAAAGTGGTCTAAAGAGATGCAATGACGATGCCCTTCAGAGTCTAAATGGACCACTAAAATGCTACCTTTGCTTCATCTACTCCATTTTCAAGCTGTATAAATTTGCATAATTTATCATAAACGTAGAATTGTTTGCATCTTTTTGATCTTCTCTAGCTGGAGCTAGCCTTTTGCTTGCTTGTGAAACTGTGATATCCTTACTAAACTGGCCCATGCAACTCTTACCACTACAGTAGTCTCATTCTACATACAATGTAAAATAGCTGTAATTTTTTATGCAATGCGTTTGTCCCTTCTATATCTATACAGATGATAGCCGAAAGGACACAAGCAGGTATGGTGATAATAAAGGCTATGGTGGACCCCAGAGTTATGGGGGAGGCCGTGGACGTGGTGGCTATGAGGAGGACCGTCGAGGTGGCATGAGGTAAGCAGTAATGTCAGCACAAGGTATACTTTGTATGAGAACGTATCTTCATTGTGTTGATGTAACTGGTAGTAACCAGCAATAAAGTGGGGTTTTGTGATGTGCTTTGTAGAGCAGACTATAATATTTTATACTTTTGCAGGTAATATTTTAGCTGAATTTACCGTAGTTTTGACCCCAGTATTATAGTGCTTTAAAGTTATTCTTTTTAAGACTGCATTATTCCCTTTATGCAGTCTTATGCTGGGATTACGTGATGCAATTTCCCGTCTGATCGATGGTTGATCGGACAGGAAGTTGTAGCGTGTGTTCATGTCCATAATGCTCATGATCGAAAAAAGGATTGTTTTTTGTTTTTTTTTGTTTTGCTTTTTTTCCCCTGACTTTGCAAAATCGATCCCTTTCTGAATCGAAAACAGATCAGACATATCTGAAATTATTGCCCCGATTTCCGCCGATCGAACGGGAAATTGCATTGTGTGTTTCCAGCAGAACTCCTACCGCAATGTTGGCTGGTGTCATTATCTATGCTCTGCTGAGCCTCAGTGAGTCCCAAGAGTATGGCTGTACTACCTGGTTTAGAAGCTTACCCATACCCATTCTTACTGGTGTATGCCCCTCCCAGCCTCCTTGCGGTGCCATTGTCTGGCCTCTGAATGAACACAAGTCATAGTCTGATTCTGATATTTACTAGGGTGACCTGCAAAGGCTGAGTAAAGCACTGCTAATGATAGCAGTCACTACTGCTCAATAGAGATGGTCCATGAGACGCAAATTATTCTGTGTAGATGCATGATTATTCAAATGTTTATATGCAAATGTATACAGCTTGACAATGAAGCAATCCATTCCCACCAAGGTGGAGTTTGATTGGTCCATTTCAAGATACAAAATTTCCATAAACTTTGAATTATTTGTGCTTCATTGACAATCTTACTACTCAGGTAGTAAGGCTATCTATTGTGATTGCTTATTTTAAAGTGAAACTCCACTTTGTAGCACTAATCTATGTTCAGAGCTCTTTAACCAGACTACAGAAGTCCCCCCTTTTTTCCGTTAAATGTTAGAAAGTTCTTTCCATTCCAGTTTGGAACACAGTGAATTTAAGTGACTGCAACAATGGATGGAGCATCCTCTTGCCAAAATCCTTCCTTTTGCTGTGTGATTGACTGCACAGAGCAGGAGCCCAGGTTACTCATTTTCTTCCCTTGCATAAATTGGTGGTACGCTTGACTCTTAGACTCTGTTACAAACTGTGTGGAACTGGATGTTTTGCATAGACAAAAGTGTAAGCAAGCTGAAATAAAGTTTGCTATGATTCCTAGCAATGTACAGGGTGGAACTCCAGACTAATTTTTCTCAAAAGTGAATTTTCATGTTAAGGTTTGTAGACGGTTGACAAGGGGAAATGCAAATGCTCACAGAGGGCACTGCACCTTCAAGTACTTTCCAAACTGACTCTGAAGCTGAAACCCAGGCAGTTGATACCAACTCTTCCTCTCAGGGTTTGTGAACACATTCAATTTTTCCACTTTCGTGTAGTAGGTGGACCAAAGGATTTTAAATACTATGAACAGTTTGGTAACCTCTTGCACTACATGGGAGTGGTAAAATTTGCAATTTGTTGGCCAGTCAAAATTGTATACTTTAGTTGTTGTGACCTAAGTGCATGGTGACCCTGGAGTGCTGAACACCTGAGCAAAGCGTATAATGGTACATGCTAATCAAATACAAGCATTAAGATGAACACCGATTTTTAAGACTGTATTTTCATATTCTGTTTCACAGCTCAGGTAATGTAGGCTCATGTTTTGTAGTGGTGTATGGTGCTTTTTGAAGGCAATTTTCATTTCCATTCATGCTTTTCAAGGTGCTACTCGCCTGCTACATGTTGAGCTAGGTGGTGCTCTGTCGGACACACACTAGCATCACACTGAGGAATGAACAGCAGCAGCTCTGATGCATTTGCCTAAGCTGAAAATACCTTGAGAGAAGAGGGGAAAAAGAACTGGCTCTCGAACATGTCTAGTGAAATTTTCAGTGAGATGTTTGTGGTGTGGGTGTTGCTGGTAGTTTTGGTGTTCAAATTTGGCATAGTTAATTCAGAAAACCCGAAATAGTTCTAATTCCTGTTGTGTAGCAGCAAATATGTGGACAGTGTCAGGGGGGAGTTCACTTACTTGCGCGCCACAGTGCTTTTCACGTGACTCCGATGCTTTCTTCGAAGGATGTATGGGAGCCGTGTTAAATGCGCCATGATACAGAACTGAGTGAACTACCCCGGACCTTGTTCGGGGCTGAACAGCGATAATTGGCTTACTGATCCGAATTCAGACACCAAGACTAGTTACTGCAGTCTTTTTTTTTTTTTTTTTTATTTACATTCTATTCAACTCTCGCTAGTCTCTTTGTGTTTTTGTTTTTTAACTTCACCATAACACCCCCCCAATATTCTTTAGACATGCTTCTGAGCTAACATTGTGAGCTCACTCTCATGCAATATTGGCAATTTATCAAGGAGCTCCAACTTTAAAGTTCCAGTCAATATGCCTCTATGATGGCAAAATCAGAAAAGTACGCATATGTAAAGCCAATTTTCCTCCATTATGGCATAAGAAACCTGGCTTTTTACTTCCCTCAATACTTTAAATATGACTGAAGTATTCAGGCCCTTCTGTGTCTATTGATTCTACTGACTACAGTCATGCAGCATACTAGTTTCTTGAGTGCAGAAGTGTCCAGAAGGACAAATTCCAGAAAACGCTAGTTGTAAAAGACCGTCTTAATGCTGCCACGGGTATCCTTTGCATGCAGACTCCCCTTCGCTGCCATCAGTGTGTGGCACCGAATTGATGTTTAATAGCCAGTATATTACATGTTTGTTTCTGGTAGTACATGAGTCATGTAAGGCTGTAAAGTGGGGATTAGATTTAAGTCTTATAATTTATTATTTTTCACATACTGTTTTAAAGGGAAACTGCTAAAACTTTTAGTTGGGGAATGTTAAAAGCTATTATAGTTAATATTTATAATAGTCAAATTATTATGGCTGCCTTTTTATAAGCCTGAGAGGTTGTCCCTGACTTCCTATCCTAGTAACTGTGATCTCCAGCACAGGCTCTGACAGTGAGGGATAGATGGACATGGTACTACTGTACATGCACTCAGTACATCTGTCTGCATTGTACAGATCCCTTTACTCTCTTCTGTCTTATTGTCATGCTTGTTGATGGGTTTTCCAAGAGCAATTCTGTGTAAATTTGACATTCTAGCAATCCTCTTGTAATATGTGTCCTCTACCTTCTGTTTTGTTCCAAACTTTTCCCTGAGCCCCACTTCTGCGGACTCCCTGCGCTCTTGCAGAAAAGGTCTTCGGCCTTTATCTAAAGTAAAGTGCACAGAGTAGATAAACATTAAGTCAAAATATGGTATACATAAATGGGTAATGTTTCTATTTTTCTCTTATTTTAATAATTGGGCATTTTTTTTATTTTTTTAATGGAGGGATTTGTAGGATAGTTTGCAATGCAAAAATCGCCCACTTTACAGCTTACACTACTAACGTAGACTGCCCTTAGGATTGTTGCCTAGAGACGTGCTTAGTTTTTCTTCTAGACATTAATGTACAGCTTTTATCTAGCAGAATATGTAAAGACTGTTCACGCTGGTTGCGGTGAATACTATTCTGCATCACTTCTTCTCTGCCACAGCCTGGGCTTCTAGTACATTCCCTACTATGCCATTAACACCAAGTTAAACATAAAAACAACCTGTCTAGGTGGATTTTAAGGCCGTAAAGATGAGCAACCAGGTTCAGATGTATTGAATAAGGTTGCACCACTATAAGCAACTTCTATTAATCTCTGCAGTTGCTGTCATGTGACCACTGTTTAATTCTCTAGTCCTCTTCCATGTGTTTTTTATGTGCGACGTAGGGGCTAAAGAATGCGGCATCCCCTGTCAATGATACTGTTCCAGCAGTGCCTTTTGGGAGGAGGCATATCCTAAAATACCAAGGTGCCCGCCCTCATGCAGCAAGAAGGGAGAGGATGGTGACACCAATTATCCTAAAAGGCAGGCATTGTACAGTGTAGTAGTTTGGTGGAGTCACTAAGCCTAATTTCCCCCAAAATAATTTTAAAACTAGATTGTATGAATTGTGCAAAAATGTCACGTAAAATGCAATTCTATGAAAACCCTGGGAGCCTTAAACTCTGAGCTAGACAAACCTGCAGAGTGACTTCCTTCAAAGTAGTGTTAAACCTTTTCTCCTTTGCCTCTGTCACAATTCTTGAAGGGCTGTGAGACACAAATGACTTTTAGCACCTCTAGTTTCAGGTGCTGGTATTCTCTGGTGCAGATTGATAACTTTGTAGAAATGGATTGCAGCCAGCTACAAATCTCGATATAAAGCTGCTAGTATAATATGACCGGTAGTAATGTGCTTAAAGGGACTCCGAGCAGTGCAGAAACTTTTTTCGGACTTTTCCATAATTAAAGGAAAGAGCTAGAGTGAACAGCAACTAATCTTGCTGCTAGAGTTCCATAGAATAGTGCATGAGCCAATAGATGATTCAGGCTTAAAGGGACTCCGAGCAGTGCAGAAACTATGGGAAGATGCATATCATTTTAAAGCTCTCTTTCTCCTCTTTCCAATGATATATAAACTGCCGCCCTACGCCTTTTAGTTTTCGCTATTTTCGCGATTAAAATTGCTGCGGATGCGATTTCGATCGCGAAAATAGAGAAAACTAAAAGGCGTAGGGCGACGATTTAGGGGTCGTCAGAAAGAGAAGAAAGAGCTTTAAAATATCCATCTTTCCATAGCTACATTGTATTACACAGGGCGACTTTTTCTCAAAGTCAGCAGCTCCATTCAGCAGAAAAAGTCGGGCGACGGTTTATATATCATTGGAAAGAGGAGAAAGAGAGCTTTAAAATGATATGCATCTTTCCATAGTTTCTGCACTGCTCGGAGTCCCTTTAAAGCAAACCTGTCGAACACTCAGCTGTGGGGAAAAACCTACTGACTGCTGAAGCTCTGAGGTGAGTGAAACGAGCAAGCACGAGACTGAGGGCAGACAAGCCTATATGCAGGGATTTTCACTACTTGGCATGTTTATCGGAGTATGTGTTATAGAAAACTATTTTAGTTTTCATGGGAGCCCTGACCTTTCATTTTCTTTTTCTGGTTTACTTTATGGACTTCAGTGGCAAGATACCATGCTAAACTTACGCTTCTGCCTGTTACGTTAGACTTATTTTTTGGACTTTTCCATAATTAAAGGAAAGAACTAGAGTGAACGGCAACTAATCTTGCTGCTAGAATTCCATAGAATAGTGGATGAGCCAATAGATGATTCAGGCTTAAAGGGACTCCGAGCAGTGCAGAAACTATGGGAAGATGCATATCATTTTAAAGCTCTTTCTCCTCTTTCTAATGATATATAAACCGCCGCCCTACGCCTTTTAGTTTTTGCTATTTTCGCAATTGAAATTGCAGCGGCCGCAATTTCAATCGCGAAAATAGAGAAAACTAAAAGGTGTAGGGCGACGATTTAGGTGTCGCCAGAAAGAGGAGAAAGAGGGCTTTAAAATTATATCCATCTTTCCATAGTTAGACGACACTTTCCCCATTGTCAGCAGCTCCATTCAGCAGAAAAAGTCGTGCAATACCATGTAACTATGGAAAGATGGATATCATTTTAAAGCTCTCTTTCTCCTCTTTCTGGCGACACCTAAATCGTCGCCCTACGCCTTTTTAGTTTTCTCTATTTGCGCGATTGAAATTGCGGCCGCGGCAATTTCAATCGCGAAAATAGCAAAAACTAAAAGGAGTAGGGCGACGATTTATATATCATTGGAAAGAGGAGAAAGAGCTTTAAAATAATATGCATCTTCCCATAGTTTCTGCACTGCTCAGAGTCCCTTTAACAATTTAACTGTTTTTATTGGAGATTACATTTCTCATTGTTTTTAATGACAGTAAAGTAAAATGTATTTTATTACATAAAGGATAAATTACACTTGCTATAAATCATGTAACATGAGTTTTAATAATCTGGTATTAGAGAACTACTCCTATACTTACTTGTGTGGAAAAATAGTATTTAACAGTCGCAATATGACCACTTGTGTGGGTTTTATTTTACAGGTTTTAGTTTCTATTACACATAATCTTAAAGTGAAAGTGATATGGAGGCTCCCATATTTGTTTCTTTTTTTAAACAAAACCAGTTGCCTGGCAGACCTGCTGAGCTATTTGGTTTCAATAGTGACTGAAGTACACCAGAAACAAGCATGCAGCTAATCTTCTCAGATCTGACAATGTCAAACACCTGATCTGCTGCATGCTTGTTCAGGGTCTGTGGCTGAAAGTATTAGAGGCAGATGATCAGCAGGATAGCCAGGCAACTGGTATTGCTCAAAATGAAATAAGTATGGCAGCCTCCATATAACTCACCTCAGACTTTAACTGGATAATACAATATACCTGTACTGTGAAAAGGGTAGTAAAACAATTTGCTTTACAGATGACCAATAAAAAGGCTTTACCATATTGAGTATCATTTCAAGTCTTTGGGGTGTGACTCTTAGAAGGGGTTTTGGCAAACTTAAAGCAGAACTAAAGTCAAGAACAGCTCTGCAGACAAAACAGTCACAGTTGTATCAATGTTTAAGAGTACTTTCCGCCCACCAAGCCATGAGTGGGTGAGGCAGACATGTACTGCAGTTCAGTGGGTAGAATTAAAAGCTGGGTGCTGTTCTAAGGATGGCATTTATAAAATAGAATAAAGGGCACTGGAATTATTTATTCTTTTACATGCACCTTCCAATAAGGGAGGTCTGTAATTAATTGTACTGAGGGGAGGGGAGGGGGGGGGACACGGCAGTGGAATCCGCTATGTTCTCCAAGGGAGAGGCAGCAGCACTATCCCACACCCCTTGTATGCCAGATGTGGTCTGTGGATGCCAGTACAGAGATACTATCACATTCATGAACATGTCCCAGAAAGCATTGCAGCGGGTGCATATGGCTTTACCGTGAACTTGAAAAAATGTGGCAGCTGCGGCCACTCCCTGGAGAAGATGGTGGATCCCATAAGGACAGAGGGCTAGGGTAGCAGCCCCCCGTAGTCAAGTAATAATGCTCCCCCCGACACACTCCGTTAGTAACATCCCTTATATGATTCATTGCAGGTGCTCAGTTGCCTTTAAGACTTTGGACATTGTTACTGCTTTGACTTTGCTGTGTTCTGGGCTGAATTCTTGACTTTAGTTCTGTTATAATTTAACTGCGTTTTCAGGCCATCTTCCCCTAGAGCTGATGTTTCAGTTGCAAGCAAGTTGAATTATGTATTGTTGTTCCCAGTCCTACTGTTACAAAGCCAACTGTTGTGGTCTCAGTCCCCTGGTTACTTCTCCAGTGTTCAAATATAAACTGGGAATTTGGCTCTGGAGAATCGGGGCTGGAACCCCCTTTTTTTTGTGCATTTAGGGATCGCTTACCATCACTAGCGATTATCTTAAATGCTCTGCCGATGTAAATGGATGGAACAGATTCCACTAGAGCAATTTTATGATTAGGCAAATTGCAATCGCAGGACATGCAGCATTTTGGGAGCATTCCCATTCTAATGTAGGAGCAGGGAAATAGGTCCCAAAATAGCTTGCAAAGCACTACCACAAATCGCTAGCGATTGGGCTTTGTAGTGGGTCCCAGATCCACACCTATTTTATGTTTGTAGGATTGTGGACAGGATACTACAGATGTTTCTTCACTTAGCTCTATTTACTGGCTCTCTGCTTGTGCTGAAATATCAGTTTTAGTTGAAGTTAGCGTTTAAACACTGCTGATTATTCTACTGGCACAGTTGGTAGTTATCCAGTGGTGCTGGACTTACTCGGTCTTCGAAGGTTTATATGCAACTGGCCAGTGCACATTAATGGTAGTGTATGTAAAATACTGTAAGACCTATGTGTTGGTTTTACAAAGAGATATACAAATGTTCTCCAATGGGCTTGGATCTTCTTTAATGGGTTAAAAGTGCTGCACTGATATTAACGGATGATTAGGTTTTCTGCATTCACTTGCCCTAAATAGTAAAAGGGGGCAAAAAAAATCATGTCTCCACTTTTTCCTCCGCAGCGGTGGTGACCGAGGTGACATCAAAAATTTTGGTGGTAAGTGCCCAGAACATAGACCGGTTCCATGGAAATCCTGTTGCATTGAACAGGAGTCCTCAGCTTGTTTCAGGCCAGTAAAACATGCTCTACTTCACCTCTGCAAAGATATGCACATCTGAAGGGCTGTTGTCAATGTTTAAACAGCTTATAGGGTAAGGATAATAAAAACCTGCTGTTGATGATGCAATAATAATCAGGTAGTGTACGAAACAGCTGATGAAGGTCCCTGCAAGTATGTAAGTTTCCTGTTTAAATACAACTGTCCTGTGCAATGATTTCTAGGTTTGAACTAAAAAGTATGTCTAAATCCTTATATAGTCGTCCTCAAGTTGCTGAAAATATTTTTTTACAATTGATGATCAGACTGGGGCAAAATTGGAATGCCTCATCTAATTGAACCCATATGACTGATATATTTTGCTATTTAGTGTCATCCTTTTACATCTTGTTTGCACTGATATGCTTATGATATACCTGTCATTAGATTGACTGCATTCAGTGTTCCCTCAACTTGGATAACTTCAGAATGCCACTGTGATGCAAATCTTTTTTTTAAGTCTGAATTAGACTTAGAGAACCCAAGGTGGATTTTAAAAATCCTAATTGCACACAGAGGCTGGGTCTCTGCTCATAATGCCCAGCCTCTGTTGCTATATTGTTCTCCCCCAGATACCCCCCCCCCCGCGCTCTGCTTGCCCCCATGATTCAAACCACCGTGCCAGCGACACGCAGCGTGTAGATACCCGGCTGTTTACATGGCCCCTGCCGCTCCCCGCCTCCTCTGTCGCCGCTCACCGCCTGCAACCCTTCCCTCCAATCAGCGTGAAGGGAAGGAACGCAGGCGGGGAGCGGCAGTATGGAGGAGGCGGGGGAGCGGCGAGCGTGACAATGGCCATGTAAACAGGCGGCTATCGACATGCTGCGTGTCGCTGGCACAGTGGTTTGAATCATGGGGGCAAGCAGAGCGCGGGGGGGGGGGGGGGGTTCTGGGGGAGAACAGTATAGCAACAGAGGCTGGGCATTTAAATGCAGACCCAGCCTCTGTGTGCAATTATGATTTTTAAAACCCACCTCGGGTTCTCTTTTTAAGGTATACATCTAGTTTTTTTTTTTTTTGTTTTTTTTGGGGTGGTCAGTCGACCAAGATAAAGATCTCTCTAATGCCAGGCATACACGGCTCGTTAATTGCGGTGGATCGAGCCAGCGGCTCGATGCCGGCCCCTCCCCGCTCGTCCACGCGGATCGAGCGGGCGCGGGTCAAGCGGCTTGATCAGGCCAGCTGAATATTATCAGCTGGTCGATACACGGTACAGAAACGTACCGTGTATCCCCAGCATAATAAAATCTGATTGGAGAGAGATCTGTTGGCAGTCATAAACTGCAGGCAGATTCCTGATCAATTTCAGCATGAAATCCTGCGGAAATCAGCCTTGTGAAGCTGCCCCTGGCTCATGTTCCCCTTACAGGCACCTGTAAGATGCTTGTGATAAGTGAACCATTGCACGATTTCATATGTTAACGTTCTGTATCTAATCTTTGAAGCTCAGTTCCTGAATGTCTTGCTTGTGTTTTGTGTTTTTGTTTTTTTTTCTGGTTTATTTTATGAAAATTGGAAAAAAGTGTTCATTGTTGGATATGAATAGAGCGCTCTGTTATAGTTTTGATATTTGGACCATGGGCACTACATAATAGTATATCTCCCTAAATGAAATGTCAGGCTGATACTTGCAGACTGAGAGGCAAGTAGTATTGTCTCTGCTGTAGATGTCGCTGTGGAAAAGTGGACAGCTGAAAGCACTAATTTAATGCTATTTCTTAGCAGTTATATTATTATTTTAATAATGTAGTCTAAACAAAACCCTGGTCTTGTATCTTTTCCCCAACCCATAGCCCTCCCCAAAAAAAACCCAAAATACAAAATGGCCAATTCTGCATGGTATTTCAGTCATGGGGCTCTAGTGATTTCTAGAACATCTCAAGGCTCCTGGTAAGGGGAAATGGTAAGGCATGCCTTGCCGCCCACACCACCACATTATACTTTACAGCCAATGCTGATGTGATCACTGTGTAGCTGAAATGCCAAGCTCTCAAATGTTTTGGACTAAATAGATTTCCAATTGTGAAATCTGGTTACAATAGTGTACTTAAGTTTGTGTTAATATGTTTATAACCTGATTTGGTAAATGTGGTCTAGTTGTGTTTGTAATAAAAATCTGATGTATGCAGTCAAACTTTTTTTTTTTTTTTTTTTTCTTTGTCCTCCTTTCATGTACAAATATGCTTTGTGAGGTTGTGATGTAGATTTTAAAGGACAAAAAAAATGTTGCCACTACTGCTTGTTTTCTTGCAGAGTGGGGCACAGACCTTGAATTCAAGCTTTTTTTCTTTTCAGTATGGACTGTTGGTCCATCTAAATTTACACAGCAGACTTTGATTGTCGCAGATCTTTCACGGTTTTGACCCAGCCCAGTTTTGGCTAGACTTCCATGACTTGCAGATATCCTATCAGAAGTACCATGCATCCTGCTGACTTGATTCAGGGTACTGAAACTTCACGTTGTCCATTAGTAACTGGAAACCTTAATTGGTCTGTGTATAACAACCATGAGGGCCCATTTCTACTTTATCTGAATATGCAGTTTTTCCCTGCATGCGTGCTGGCCAGAGAAACGCTGCCTGTTCAGACACCAGCATGCCATTCAAATTGTTTGGCAGTTTAATTCTAGACTGCATGCTACAGTTTTCTGTACCATGAAATCCTGAACTCTATAGCCGTGCATGGCGCGGCTATAGCGATTCAGCTTTGGCTTTGCAGCAGGACGGGTGCCGAGTCCGATTCGGAAATGGGCGCAATGCTTATCCACTGACGTAGGTCCAGCATGCAGGATAAGTGTTTTATCTTATATCGGATTTTCCTGGTCTCCAAATTTGTTCCAGATTCTAGATGAGTCATTTAAACTATTGTAGCCAGAGGATCAGTATGATATCCAAATGTCGACATTTTTGGAGACTCTGGCAGTGGAAGCCTCCTGTATTTCTGTAGGTTCACTCTTTTTAAACAGTACCTGAAGTGGAGAAAGTCTAATATAAATAGTGCAGTTTGTGCTCTAAACTTGCATAAAAATATTTCTGTACATGTCAGCTGACAAGAAGCTCCTGTGGCTGTAGAGGAGTGCATAGGTGTTGGCCATGCTCAGGGTCTCGAACTGCACCTGTCCAGTGCATGTGAGAAAGTGCATATGAGCCTGGTATTTGTGCTTCGGAAATGTGTAACTAGTTGCTTTTCTGCAACTGTGCGCACATTCGGTCAACTGGGATCCAGTCTACAAATAGAAGGCCCGGGAGACTGGAGCAAGGAAGCTGCACATATATATATTTATGTAACTTTATAGCACACTGGTCACTATTTACATTGCAATTTTTTTTTAGTATTTAATAAGCTGCACTGTGCAAATACTACACTTGTACAGTTTGCATAACTGAGGTACAATAGAAGTCTATTCCAGGCATGTAAGTAAATTCTGAGCTCTTCTGTCTGGAACTGATGAGAACCCACATCTGATATAGTGCATATTTTTGTTTTGAGTCTGAGGCGATATAAATTACCTCTCTTGCACAGTTATCTTAAGCATTAAGATCACAGCTGATCTGCCGCATTCCCATGGCAGAACAAGGTATTTATCCCCCTGAAATCCCCAGTAGCTCTGCCTCTGCTCCACCTCCGCCGATCTCCTCTTTTACTCTGAGAAGGGTGGGGAGAGGTGGAGATGGGCTGGCGGCAGAGCTACAGCGAAAAGCTCTGCTTCCCCGGGCATAAAAATATACAAACTGAAGTCGTGGAATTTTGCCATGGGATTTTTGGGGGATAAATACCTTGTTCTGCTGTGGGAATGCATCGAATCAGCTTTGCCCTTAATACTTAAAGAGAACCCGAGGTGGGTTTGAAGAATATTATCTGCATACGGAGGCTGGATCTGCCTATACAGCCCAGCCTCTGTTGCTATCCCAAACCCCTCTAAGGTCCCCCTGCACTCTGCAATCCCTCATAAATCACAGCCACGCTGCTGACAAACAGCTTGTCAGAGCTGGCTGTGTTTATCTCTATAGTGTCAGTCTGCTGCTCTCCCCGCCTCCTGCAGAACTCCAGTCCCCGCCTGCATCCCTTCCCTCCCTGCTGATTGGAGGGAAAGGACGGGGGCAGGGACCGGAGCTATGCAGGAGGCGGGGGAGCAGCTGAGACTGACACTACAGATGTAAACACAGCCTCACAGCGAGGCTGTGATTTATGAGGGATTGCAGAGTGCAGGGGGACCTTAGTGGGGTTTGGGATAGCAACAGAGGCTGGGCTGTATAAGCAGATCCAGCCTCTGTATGCAGATAACATTCTTTAAACACATCTCGGGTTCTCTTTAAGATAACGGGGCAGGAAGAAGAGGTATTTTATATGGCTTCAGGCTCTCTTTTTAAAGAGACTCTGTAACAAAATTTTCAGCTTTTTCTTCTATCATATAAGTTCCTATACCTGTTCTAATGTGGTCTGTCTTACTGCAGCTTTTCCTAGTTGCACAATGGCTGTATTATCTCTGTTATATAATCTAATCTTCTTTCCTCTGACTGTTTTGTCGGGCTCAGGCAGGAATCTGCTGCTCTGCTTGTAATAGGTTAGAAGCTATACACACCCTCTCCACGCCCCCTGCAGGCTCTGTATGAGTCAGACTGAGCTCCTCTCAGCCTATTGCATGCCATGTCTTTTGTTTGTAAACACTGCCTAAAACTGGCAATTACATGCCAGGATTGCAGCAGGGAGTGACAGACGGCACAGAGGGGCCCAGAACATAATGAATAGAATGTTTTTTTGCTGTAAGAATTTTACAGTACAGATTCTCTTTAAGAGTTCTAAAGGCATTGGGGAAAAACACTTGTTACTTGTATAGAGGAAGAGCGTGACACTCTTGACTTAATTATATGCCTGGAATTGATCTTTTAATTTAGCAATTTTTTTAATTTAAACTTGCCATAAAAAACCACAGTGGAAGGCATTGTGCTCCAGCCTCTACACTGAGCCTACTGGCCAAGCACTGGTGATTTCCTAACTGTTTGAAAGTGGAGTTTTGAGTGAGCTTTCTGTTAATAGTTTTGCTGGTAATATTAAAGTGCATTTATGGCTTTCATTGAGTCTTCCATTTTGATTGTCACAGGCCCAAGGGATTTTGGAAGCAGCAAACCTGAAACAGGTAAAATTTTGTCGGCGGCATCCAAGCCTTGATATTGTTGTACATTTTACATAACATCCCATAAACCTCCTTCTTATGTTTTTACTCTATAGACGAACAGGACAATTCTGACAATAACACCATATTTGTGCAAGGCCTCAGTGACGATGTATCAGCTGATCAGGTGTCTGACTTCTTCAAACAAATAGGAATAATAAAGGTAAAATAGGTTGTTTGTTAATTTACTAAACCTGTCCAAAGTTGACTTGCTATATGTTTATGTAGTGCCCGATCCAATAAAGCTTAAAGGAGAACTCCGCCCACTGTATGGCATCGTGGTTGGAGGGGAGTCTGAGTATGTGCATTCTTTTTGGATCTCCATGCAGCAGTGCATAGGGATGCTGTGAGGAAAATCTCTCCTGCTTTTCATTCAGTAAGGGCTTGTTCACATCTGGGGTGTTTTTGCCCTTTTATTTTTTTTTCAAGCACCAGTGATTTTGAAAATTGCCCTAAAAAGCTTGTGCAATGATTCCCTATGAGCGTGTTCCCTATGAGAGTGGTTAGTTTCCAATCCGCTCAGCAAAGCGCTGCCTGTACCATTTTCTAAACTTTTTTGCTCAATAGAAGGTATAGGGTATTATGTACAGCGCTACGGAAGATGTTGGCGCTATATAAATAAAAAATAGGGAATTCGCAAAGTGCTTGAAAAAGCGCTTTTTATAGCGATTTCCCCAGCGTTTTGATGAATTACTACATTGTATTTATTCATTTTTGGATCAAAGAGTTCACTTCCTGATTTGCGTCAGGAGGTGGAAAAAGCCAAATCGCTCTGCAATAGCCCTAGAAAAGCGCTTTAAAAAAAAAACCCGCAATGCCCACCCTAACTCGGGGAGGTGGAAAAATCGCCCACAAAATTGAAAAGCGATGTTGTCAGCGATTTCAATTTTAGATGTGAACAAAGCCTAAAAAATGCACACAGAAGTTCTCTGCTGCTTTTTCTCTATTCTATCTGGTGATTTAAAGAGTCTGAAGCGAAATTATTTTTTTTTTTTTGCTATGTTTACCTTTTAATTCGCTTCAGAACTCTAATCAGCTGCAAACCGCCGCATCCGCAATGAAAAACGAGGGCTGCAGACCACCCAAATCTGGTCGGCACTTCCTGGAAGGGGTAGAGCTCTCTGCTGTAGCTCTGCCTCTTCTGATGTCATTCGTGGCATATCGACGCCTCCCCCCGCCCCTCTCACTCTTCCTTCACAGATGCGGCTATCCGCACGGCGATTGATGGCAGAATAGGCAGAGCTACAGCCTCTCAGAGCAGCAAAAAAAGCAACCAAGTTGATCATGGATGTTTGCCCGGGGATTTGGGGGGTCTGCAACACTTTTTTTTTTTTTCAGCGGGAATGCGCCGGTTTACGGCTGATGTGACTTCTGAAGCTAATTAAAAGGTAAACCAAGCAAAAAAACATTTTGCTTCAGTCTCTAAGTACAATCTGGGTGTTCACCACAGCATCTGCAGTGTTTTCTTGGAAATAGTTTAGTCTTATGAACAGAATAATTTTAAACTTGATAAACTCTGCTTTTTAATGTAACCAGCGAATATGGATAGAAAGGGTACCATTGGCAACCGTTAAAATAACGGTGCCCTTTTTATCGATATTGGCTGCCATAGGCACTAATGTTAATTGCCAGGATTAGCGACTATCACCAGCGCCTCCATAAAGACTAATGTAAGTTGCTGGGATTATCGGCTATCCGCATTAAAAAGGACCTGGGAGGCTTCATGCCCGCTATTTGTAGCTGCCCTTTGCATAGTGGGCAGCCCTGTTACATTAGTCTCCTAATTGCCTGATGCGCATAGGCTAGTAAGTGACCCTTAATTTGTTCTGTCTACTTTATCCAAAATCTTTCACTTTCGGTTGCATTTCCATTCCAGATGTGTGTAATAAAATAATGTAGCAATTTGGACCCAACCTATGTATTTTTTGTAAATTTGTATTGTTAGATATATCTGGTAAAATTTACTTTATTATACGCTTGTAGATTAACAAGAAGACTGGCAAGCCAATGGTAAATCTTTATGCTGATAAGGAAACTGGCAAATCAAAAGGTGAATGCACAGTATCCTTTGATGATCCTCCTTCGGCTAAAGCTGCCATTGATTGGTTTGATGGTAAGATAACATTTTTGATCTCCCATTTATAGATTTGTGCTTATTTTATGCATGTCATGTAGTTAAAGGGACACTTAAGCCAGGAAAAAAAATGAGTTTTACTCTCCTGGGGCTTCTACCGGCCCCCTGCAGCAGTCCTGTGCCCTCGCAGCCACTGACTCATCCTCTGGTCCCCCGCTGCCAGCTAGTTTCGTTTTTGCCGTCAGGACTGGCCTGCATTCCCGACTGTAATTAGCAATATTACGGGCCGCAACGTGTACAAAAATACGCGTTGCCGCGTTATGCACGCATAGATATGCGACAACGCGTATTTTTGTACGCGTTGCGGCCCGCAATAGCGCTAATTAGTCGGGAATGCGGAAAAAGCTGCGCATGGACAGTCCTGACGGGCCTGTCGGCAAAAAACGCAACTAGCTGGCAGCGGGGGACCAGAGGATGAGTGAGTGGCTGCGAGGGCACAGGACTGCTGCAGGGGGCTGGTAGAAGCCCCAGGTGAGTAAAACTCATATTTTTTTTTTTTTCTGGCTTAAGGTTCACTTTAAGCAAATCAGCTGAACGGTTAGTTTAGCATGTCCTTGTCAGCATTGTGCTGTGCATGTTGCCGTATGTCATCTTTGATTCTGTTATGTTGTAGGAAAAGACTTTATGGGCAATACTCTCAAAGTTTCCTTTGCTACTCGAAGGCCTGAATTCATGAGAGGAGGTAGCAGTGGTGGTGGGAGTAGAAGAGGTGGTGGAGGTAAGTCATAACCTGGCTGTATTTGGGCTACCTTTTTGAGTGTGCCATAGATGTCCTATTACATGAATAGCTGGTATTTGTTATGGAACAGTTAATATGTTGGTGCACCCGTTGGTTATCTTAGGCGCTGCCTAAACCACAGTTAATACTAGCATCTATACTAGTGAGGGAGGCTAGTGGTAGGCATTGGAAAAGCCTATAGTAGAATGGTAAAATAACGTTACCGATATTTCCTGCTGCCTAACTTAACGCACGACTATTGAATATGTACTCATCTGGTACAACCGTGCAGTCACCATGTAGGTGCTACAATCTTCGCTTAGGTATAAAATGAAAACGGTTTTACACAGCATGATGAAATGAATCTTCATATGGTATTATGAGGATTAGCTGTAGAACACAAGCTGTGTGTGTGTGTGTACTATAGATGAGCACCCACCACTATAACGTAAGGCTCGGCAGCCATGTTAGTCGAACTCCAGTGCCTAAACTAACCTCTGGGGGGGAGGGCAATGAGTGCACAGGACTTAACCACTTCAGGACCACAGTCTTTTCGCCCCTTAAGGACCAGAGCCTTTTTCTCCATTCAGACCACTGCAGCTTTCACGGTTTATTGCTCGGTCATACAACCTACCACCTAAATGAATTTTACCTCCTTTTCTTGTCACTAATACAGCTTTCTTTTGCTGCTATTTGTTTGCTGCTGCGAGTTTTAGTTTTTATTATATTCATCAAAAAAGACATGAATTTTGGCAAAAAAATGACTTTTTTAACTTGCTGTGCTGACATTTTTCAAATAAAGTAAAATTTCCTATACATTTGAGCGCGAAAGTTATTCTGCTACATGTCTTTGATAAAAAAAAAACCATTCAGTGTATATTTATTGGATTGGGTAAAAGTTATAGCGTTTACAAACTATGGTGCCAAAAGTGAATTTTCCCATTTTCAAGCATCTCTGACTTTTCTGCGCACCTGTCAGGTTTCATGAGGGGCTAAAATTCCAGGATAGTACAAATACCCCCCAAATGACCCCATTTTGGAAAGAAGACATCCCAAAGTATTCAGTGAGAGGCATGGTGAGTTCATAGAAGATTTTATTTTTTGTCACAAGTTAGCGGAAAATGACACTTTCTGACAAAAAAAAGAAAAAAAAAAAGTTTCCATTTCTTCTAACTTGCGACAAAAAAAAATGAAATCTGCCACAGACTCACTATGCTCCTCTCTGAATACCTTGAAGTGTCTACTTTCCAAAATGGGGTCATTTGTGGGGTGTGTTCACTGTCCTGGCATTTTGGGGGGTGCCTAATTGTAAGCACCCCTGTAAAGCCTAAAGATGCTCATTGGACTTTTGGCCCCTTAGCGCAGTTAGGCTGTAAAAAAGTGCCACACATGTGGTATTGCCATACTCAGGAGAAGTAGTATAATGTGTTTTGGGGTGTATTTTTACACATACCCATGCTGGGTGGGAGAAATATCTCCGTAAATGACAATTGTTTAATTTTTTTTACACACAATTGTCTATTTATAGAGATATTTCTCCCACTCAGCATGGGTATGTGTAAAAATACACCCCAAAACACATTATACTACTTCTCCTGAGTACGGCGATACCACATGTGTGGCACTTTTTTGCACCCTAACTGCGCTAAGGGGCCCAAAGTTCAATGAGTACCTTTAGGATTTCACAGGTCATTTTGAGAAATTTCGTTTCAAGACTACTCCTCACGGTTTAGGGCCCCTAAAATGCCAGGACAGTATAGGAACCCCACAAATTACCCCATTTTAGAAAGAAGACACCCCAAGGTATTCCGTTAGGAGGATGGTGAGTTCATAGAAGATTTTTTTTTTTTTTGTCACAAGTTAGCGGAAATTGATTTTAATTGTTTTTTTTCACAAAGTGTCATTTTCCGCTAACTTGTGACAAAAAATAAAATCTTCTATGAACTCACCATACTCCTAACGGAATACCTTGGGGTGTCTTCTTTCTAAAATGGGGTCATTTGTGGGGTTCCTATACTGCCCTGGCATTTTAGGGGCCCTAAACCGTGAGGAGTAGTCTTGAAACCAAATGTCGCAAAATGACCTGTGAAATCCTAAAGGTACTCATTGGACTTTGGGCCTCTTAGCGCACTTAGGGTGCAAAAAAGTGCCACACATGTGGTACCGCCGTACTCAGGAGAAGTAGTATAATGTGTTTTGGGGTGTATTTTTACACATACCCATGCTGGGTGGGAGAAATATCTCTGTAAATGACAATTGTTTGATTTTTTTTTTACACACAATTGTCCATTTACAGAGAGATTTCTCCCACCCAGCATGGGTATGTGTAAAAATACACCCCAAAACACAATATACTACTTCTTCTGAGTACGGCGATACCACATGTGTGACACTTTTTTGCAACCTAGGTGCGCTAAGGGGCCTAACGTCCTATTCACAGGTCATTTTGAGGCATTTGGATTCTAGACTACTGCTCACGGTTTAGGGCCCCTAAAATGCCAGGGCAGTATAGGAACCCCACAAGTGACCCCATTTTAGAAAGAAGACACCCCAAGGTATTCTGTTAGGAGTATGGTGAGTTCATAGAAGATTTTTTTTTTGTCACAAGTTAGCGGAAAATGACACTTTGTGAAAAAAAAAACAATACATATCAATTTCCGCTAACTTGTGACAAAAAATAAAATCTTCTATGAACTTATCATACACCTAACAGAATACCTTGGGTGTCTTCTTTCTAAAATGGGGTCACTTGTGGGGTTCCTATACTGCCCTGGCATTTTAGGGGCCCTAAACCGTGAGGAGTAGTCTTGAACCCAAATGTCTCAAAATGACCTGTGAAATCCTAAAGGTACTCATTGGACTTTGGGCCCCTTAGCACAGTTAGGCTGCAAAAAAGTGTCACACATGTGGTATCGCCGTACTCAGAAGAAGTAGTATAATGTGTTTTGTGGTGTATTTTTACATATAACCATGCTGGGTGGGAGAAATATCTCTGTAAATGACACATTTTTGATTTTTTTTACACACAATTGTCCATTTACAGAGAGATTTCTCCCACCCAGCATGGATATGTGTAAAAATACACCACAAAACACATTATACTACTTCTCCTGAGTATGGCGATACCACATGTGTGACACTTTTTTGCAGCCTAGGTGCGCTAAGGGGCCCAACGTCCTATTCACAGGTCATTTTGAGGCATTTGTTTTCTAGACTACTCCTCACGGTTTAGGGCCCCTAAAATGCCAGGGCAGTATAGGAACCCCACAAGTGACCCCATTTTAGAAAGAAGACACCCCAAGGTATTCCGTTAGGGGTATGGTGAGTTCATAGAAGATTTTATTTTTTGTCACAAGTTAGTGAAAAATGACACTTTGTGAAAAAAACAATAAAAATCCAATTTCCGCTAACTTTTGACAAAAAATAAAATCTTCTATGAACTCATCATACACCTAACAGAATACCTTGGGGTGTCTTCTTTCTAAAATGGGGTCACTTGTGGGGTTCCTATACTGCCCTGGCATTTTACGGGCCCAAAACTGTGAGTAGTCTTGAAACCAAATTTCTCAAAATGACTGTTCAGGGGTATAAGCATCTGCAAATTTTGATGACAGGTGGTCTATGAGGGGGCAAATTTTGTGGAACCTTTCATAAGCAGGGTGGCCTCTTAGATGACAGGATGTTTTGGGCCTGATCTGATGGATAGGAGTGCTAGGGGGGTGACAGGAGGTGATTGATGGGTGTCTCAGGGGGCGGTTAGAGGGGAAAATAGATGCAATCAATGCACTGGGGAGGTGATCGGAAGGGGGTCTGAGGGGGATCTGAGGGTTTGGCCGAGTGATCAGGAGCCCACACAGGGCAAATTAGGGCCTGATCTGATGGGTAGGTGTGCTAGGGGGTGACAGGAGGTGATTGATGGGTTTCTCAAGGTGTGATTAGAGGGGGGAAATAGATGCAAGCAATGCACTAGCGAGGTGATCAGGGCTGGGGTCTGAGGACGTTCTGAGGTGTGGGCGGGTGATTGGGTGCCCGCAAGGGGCAGATTAGGGTCTAATCTGATGGGTAACCGTGACAGGTGGTGATAGGGGGTGATTGATGGGTAATTAGTGGGTGTTTAGAGGAGAGAAGAGATGTAAACCCTGCACTTGGGAGGTGATCTGATGTCGGATCTGCGGGCGATCTATTGGTGTGGGTGGGTGATCAGATTGCCCGCAAGGGGCAGGTTAGGGGCTGATTGATGGGTGGCAGTGACAGGGGGTGATTGATGGGTGGCAGTGACAGGGGGTGATTGATGGGTGGCAGTGACAGGGGGTGATTGATGGGTGGCAGTGACAGGGGGTGATTGATAGGTGATTGACAGGTGATCAGTGGGTTATTACAGGGAATAACAGATGTAAATATTGCACTGGCGAATTGATAAGGGGGGGTCTGAGGGCAATCTGAGCGTGTGGGCGGGTGATTGGGTGCCCGCAAGGGGTAGATTAGGGTCTAATCTGATGGGTAACAGTGACAGGTGGTGATAGGGGGTGATTGATGGGTGATTGATGGGTAATTAGTGGGTGTTTAGAGGAGAGAATAGATGTAAACAATGGATTTGGGAGGTGATCTGATGTCGGATCTGCGGGCGATCTATTGGTGTGGGGGGGGTGATCAGATTGCCCGCAAGGGGCAGGTTAGGGGCTGATTGATGGGTGGCAGTGACAGGGGGTGATTGACGGGTGATTGACGGGTGATTGACAGGTGATTGACAGGTGATTGACAGGTGATCAGGGGGGATAGATGCATATAGTACACGGGGGGGGGGGGTCTGGGGAGAATCTGAGGGGTGGGGGGTGATCAGGAGGGGGCAGTGGGCAGGGGGGGGGGATAAAAAAAAAAATAGCGTTGACAGATAGTGACAGGGAGTGATTGATGGGTGATTAGGGGGGTGACTGGGTGCAAACAGTGGTCTGGGGGGTGGGCAGGGGGGGGTCTGAGGGGTGCTGTGGGCGATCAGGGGGCAGGGGGGGGGGGAATCAGTGTGCTTGGGTGCAGACTAGGGTGGCTGCAGCCTGCCCTGGTGGTCCCTCGGACACTGGGACCACCAGGGCAGGAGGCAGCCAGTATAATAGGCTTTGTATACATTACAAAGCCTATTATACATATGTGCAGCGGCGATCCGGGTGGTAGTAACCCGCCGGCGCTTCCGAACGGCCGGCGGGTTACTACGAGCGGTGGGCGGAGCCAGTCCCCGGCGGCTGATCGCGTCACGAATGACGCGATCGCCGCATAGCCACTCCCGCAGCCGCCCCCGCCGATGGGCGTATTGCGGTCGTTTGGGCCCGGACTTTGCCGCCGCCCATCGGCTGGGGGCGGTCCTCAAGTGGTTAAGTACAGGTCACGTGATTATGCAGAAGCTTGAAATGTTAATATTTTTTTTTCTTGTATTAGAGATAGGAAGGTGCAGGCAGCCCTGGAATGTCACCTTTAACCACTTAAGGACCGGGCTTGTTTCTTCAGATCTGTGCTGCGTGGGCTCTCCAGCCAACAGCACAGATCGTGTGGCAGCCGGGGCGACCAGATTTCCCCCCCTTTTTTTCCCCACTAGAATGTCCTGCTGGGGGGGTCTGATCGCCGCCGGCTATTTGTGGTTAGCAGGGGGGGGGCTTCTCAAAGCCCCCCTCCGCAGAGACATCGGGCCTCCCTCTCTTTACCTCCCTCTGCTCCGTCCCCTGGGCGGCACAGGACAGCGATGTGTCCTGTGCCGCCTCTAATAGGCTTCAGCCTATCAGGCGATCCCCGGCCAATCAGAGGCCGGGGATCGCCGATCTCCTTTACGGCGCATGATGTAAACAGCGAGGATTTCTTCCCCGCGTGTTTAAATTTCACCTGCAAGCCGCGATTGGAGGCTCGCAGGCAGTTCACGGAGACACCCTCCACGGAGACACTGACCGTGGTTGTTAAGTGGATAAGGACCCTGTCACTTTGGGGAGGTTAATTGTGGATTCTTCCAGCCTCTTGCAGTCTTGTACTGTGCTCTAGTTCCGCTGCCCTCCAGAGTGCTGTTTTCTCCTCAAAATGATCCCTGACCACAGTTGTGGGCGTGCCCGTGCCTCTCTCGATCTCTCTCCTGTGGTCAGGAGCTTTCTGTGCTTTTGCAGTTCAGACTTAAAAGACAACTGAAGAGAGAGGTATATGGAGGCTGCCATGTTTTTCCTTTTAAGCCTTACCAGTAGCCTGGCAGCCCTGCTGACCCTCTGCTTCTAATACTTTCAGCCATAAACCCTGAACAAGCTTGCAGCAGATCAGGTGTTTCTGACATTATTGTCAGATCTGACAAATTGGCTGCATGCTTGTTTCTGGTGTTATGGTAGCAATTGCAGTCGTAAAGTGTATTGTTAATACTGTTGTTTTGTGTAACCGTACCCATATATGTAATATGGACAACTATTATTGTGTACTTTGCCTAAGCCATGTGTACCACAAGCAATTCAGAGTACGTTACCCCCGCACTTGGCGAATAAATGCTTCTTGTAATTCTTATATTCAGACACTTCAGCCAAACAGACCTGCAGGGCTTCCCGGCAACTGGTATTGTTTAAAAGGAAATAAACCTGGCAGCCTCCATATACCTCTCTTCAGTTGTCCTTTAAAGAGACTCTGAAGCGAGTCTAAATCCCCTTTTTGAACTTGTATTTATGTTAAGCACTATAATCCCTGCTAAACCACCGCTATCCCACAGCAAAACGTGGGGTTTATACCCCCCAAATCTCCTCTGCAAAATATACGACTTTCTTGGTCGTGGATTTTGCTGCTCATGGAGGCAGAGCTATGAGCTGAAGCTCTGCCTCCATGCGCGTCAATCGCCGCACAGATCTCAGCCTCTCCCCGCCCAGCTCTGGGATGGAAGATTGAGAGGGCGGGGAGAGGCGGCGATCACCCGGGATTGACGCGCTAAGAGGCAGAGCTACAGCCATTAGCTCTGCCTCTATGAGGAAGCGCTCCCTGGACTCATCAGAGGGGATTTGGGGGGTATAAACCACTCGTTTTGCCACGAGATTGCGGCGGTTTAGCAGGGATTATACTGTTTAACATAAATACAAGTTAAAAAAGGGGATTTAGACTCTTTAGAGTCTCTTTAAACTGCAAAAGCAGATTTCTACCAACAATCCGAAGCACAATAAAGAAAGGCGCAAGTCCGTCTGATCTTTTGGAAGGGACAGACACCCTTGAGGCTTGCGGAACTTCGAGGGACCATACAGACTGCTAGCAGTTGAAAGAAACCCCAAGTAAGTACACCTTATCTTCCCTAGCATCCCTGGTTATCCTTTAAGCTATATAGTTTAACCACTTCCTGACCGCCTAACGCACAGAGGGTCGGCCGGTGGAGCCCTGAAGGACCGGCTCACCCACAGAGGCGGCGGTCCTTCTAAGGGCATGGGCGGAGCGATCGCGTCATCCATGACGCGATCCTCCGCCGGCGCCTGTCACCGCTCGCCCGCCGCAACATCCCGCCGGCTATATGGAAGCGCCGGCGGGATGTTAACCCCGCGATCGCCGCATACAAAGTGTATAATACACTTTGTAATGTTTACAAAGTGTATTATACAGGCTGCCTCCTGCCCTGGTGGTCCCAGTGTCCGAGGGACCACCAGGGCAGGCTGCAGCCACCCTAGTCTGCACCCAAGCACACTGATTTCTCCCCCCCTGCCCCAGATCGCCCACAGCACCCCTCAGACCCCCGCCCACCCCCCAGACCCCTGTTTGCACCCAATCACCCCCCTAATCACCCATCAATCACTCCCTGTCACTATCTGTCAACGCTATTTTTTTTTTTATCTCTCCCCCCCCCCCCCCCCCCCCTGCCCACTGCCCCCTCCTGATCACCCCCCCCCCACCCCTCAGATTCTCCCCAGACCCCCCCCCCCCCCCTGTGTACTGTATGCATCTATCCCCCCTGATCACCTGTCAATCACCCCCTGTCACTGCCACCCATCAATCAGCCCCTAACCTGCCCCTTGCGGGCAATCTGATCACCCACACCAATAGATCGCCCGCAGATCCGACATCAGATCACCACCCAAACGCAGTGTTTACATCTATTCTCTCCTCTAAACACCCACTAATTACCCATCAATCACCCCCTATCACCACCTGTCACTGTTACCCATCAGATCAGACCCTAATCTGCCCCTTGCGGGCACCCAATCACCCGCCTACACGCTCAGATTGCCCTCTGACCCCCCCTTATCAATTCACCAGTGCATTAGTTACATCTGTTCTTCCCTGTAATAACCCACTGATCACCTGTCAATCACCTGTCACTGCCACCCATCAATCACCCCCTGTCACTGCCAATCAATCAGCCCCTAACCTGCCCCTTGCGGGCAATCTGATCACCCACCCACACCAATAGTTCGCCCGCAGATCCGACGTCAGATCACCTCCCAAGGGCAGTGTTTATATCTGTTCTCTACCCTAAACACCCACTAATTACCCATCAATCACCCCCTGTCACTGCTACCTATCAGATTAGACCCCTATCTGCCCCTAGGGCACTCAATCACCCGCCCACACCCTCAGAATGCCCTCAGGCCCCAGCCCTGATCACCTTGCCAGTGCATTGCTTGCATCTATTCCCCCCCCTCTAACCACCCCCTGAGACACCCATCAATCACCTCCTGTCACCCCCCTAGCACTCCTATCCATCAGATCAGGCCCAATACAACCTGTCATCTAAAAGGCCACCCTGCATATGACCGGTTTCACAAAATTCGCCCCCTCATAGACCACCTGTCATCAAAATTTGCAGATGCTTATACCCCTGAACAGTCATTTTGAGACATTTGGTTTCCAGACTACTCACGGTTTTGGGCCCGTAAAATGCCAGGGCGGTATAGGAACCCCAGAAACGGACCCCATTTTAGAAAAGACACCCCAATGTATTCTGTTAGGTGTATGGCGAGTTCATAGAAGATTTAATTTTTTGTCAAAAGTTAGCAGAAATTGATTTTTGTTTTTTTTTCACAAAGTGTCATTTTTCACTAACTTGTGACAAAAAAATAAAATCTTCTATGAACTCGCCATACACCTAACGGAATACCTTGGGGGGTCTTCTTTCTAAAATGGGGTCACTTGTGGGGTTCCTATACTGCCCTGGCATTTTAGGGGCCCTAAACCGTGAGGAGTAGTCTAGAAAACAAATGCCTCAAAATGACCTGTGATTAGGACGTTGGGCCCCTTAGCGCACCTAGGCTGCAAAAAAAGTGTCACACGTGGTATCGCCGTACTCAGAAGTAGTATAATGTGTTTTGGGGTGTATTTTTACACATACCCATGCTGGGTGGGAGAAATCTCTCTGTAAATGGACAATTGTGTGAAAAAAAAAAATTAACAAATTGTCATTTACAGAGGTATTTCTCCCACCCAGCATGGGTATGTGTAAAAATACACCCCAAAACACATTATACTGCATCTCCCGAGTACGGCGATACCACATGATTGGCACTTTTTTGCAGCCTAACTGCGCTAAGGGGCCCAAAGTCCAATGAGTACCTTTAGGATTTCACAGGTCATTTTTGTTTCAAGACTACTCCTCACGGTTTAGGGCCCCTAAAATGCCAGGGCAGTATAGGAACCCCACAAATGACCCCATTTTAGAAAGAAGACACCCCAAGGTATTCCGTTAGGAGTATGGTGAGTTCATAGAAGATTTTTTTTGTCACAAGTTAGCGGAAAATGACACTTTGTGAAAAAAACAATTAAAATCAATTTCCGTTAACTTGTGACAAAAAATAAAAACTTCTATGAACTCACCATACTCCTAACGGAATACCTTGGGGTGTCTTCTTTCTAAAATGGGGTCATTTGTGGGGTTCCTATACTGCCCTGGCATTTTAGGGGCCCTAAACCGTGACGTGTAGTCTTGAAACAAAAATGACCTGTGAAATCCTAAAGGTACTCATTGGACTTTGGGCCCTTTAGCGCAGTTAGGGTGCAAAAAAGTGCCACACATGTGGTATCGCCGTACTCAGGAGAAGTAGTATAATGTGTTTTGGGGTGTATTTTTACACATACCCATGCTGGGTGGGAGAAATATCTCTGTAAATGACAATTTGTTAATTTTTTTTTTACACACAATTGTCCATTTACAAATTGTCATTTACAGAGATATTTCTCCCACCCAGCATCGGTATGTGTAAAAATACACCCCAAAACACAATATACTACTTCTCCTGAGTACGGCAATACCACATGTGTGGCACTTTTTTGCAGCCTAACTGCGCTAAGGGGTTCAAAGTCCAATGAGCACCTTTAGGCTTTACAGGGGTGCTTACAATTTAGCACCCCCCAAAATGTCAGGACAGTAAACACCCCACAAATGACCCCATTTTGGAAAGTAGACCCTTCAAGGTATTCAGAGAGGGGCATGGTGAGTCCGTGGCAGATTTCATTTTTTTTTTATTTTTTTTTTGTCGCAAGTTAGAAGAAATGGAAACTTTTTTTTTTTTTTCTTTTTTTTTTGGTCACAAAGTGTCATTTTCCGCTTACTTGTGACAAAAAATATCTTCTATGAACTCACTATGCCTCTCAGTGAATACTTTGGGATGTCTTCTTTCCAAAATGGGGTCATTTGGGGGGTATTTATACTATCCTGGAATTCTAGCCCCTCATGAAACATGACAGGGGGTCAGAAAAGTCATAGATGCTTGAAAATGGGAAAATTCACTTTTTGCACCATAGTTTGTAAACGCTATAACTTTTACCCAAACCAATAAATATACACTGAATGGGTTTTTTTTAATCAAAAACATGTTTGTCCACATTTTTCGCGCTGCATGGATACAGAAATTTTACTTTATTTGAAAAATGTCAGCACAGAAAGTTAAAAAAAATCATTTTTTTGCCAAAATTCATGTCTTTTTTGATGAATATAATAAAAAGTAAAAATCGCACGAGCAATCAAATAGCACCAAAAGAAAGCTTTATTAGTGACAAGAAAAGGAGCCAAAATTCATTTAGGTGGTAGGTTGTATGAGCGAGCAATAAACCGTGAAAGCTGCAGTGGTCTGAATGGGAAAAAAAGTGTCCGGTCCTTAAAGAGGAACTGAACTCTAAATATTAAAACAAACCATTGGAATACTTTTTAAAGATTATAGGCAAAAAGTGTACAGTATATCTTAAATACAAGTAAATAAAATGTATTATATAAAATAGATTATTAAGCCTGGCCCACTTGTGATGTAGTTTGCCGCGGCAGTCACGTGGTTACTGCCGACAGCTTCGCTGAGAACTATGGGAGACCTTCGGCAAATTCCTCCTACAATGTAATTAGCTTTCTGCGGGCCTGATGTTTACAAAGGACGTCATCAGGTGGCGCCTCCTCCGAAGCCAGAACAATAACACTGACAGTAGTGAAATGACAGGCAGAGCGGAGCACACAGCAGAGGGACGAGACAGACATCAGAACAGAGAGGTGGATAGGAAAGAGGCAAGCTGTCCTGGATGGAAGCGTGAGGGCAGAGAAGCAAGCGGCTATATAAGGAGCAGAAAACAATGTTATGCACGGGTGGCCAGCGCATTCCAAATAGCTGCCTTGGGAAGAGAAAAGCTCAGTCCCACACTTCAAAAGATCAGCAAAACAAAAACAGTGATTCCCTGACACAATAGTTCAAAGGCCGGCTGGTTGAAGCTGAGTGATTTCGGAGGGCTGCTGATAGCTGAGTCATAGTGTCTGGCTATCACTGCTGCTTGCAGCTAGTAGTAAACACATGTAGCTCTTAAATATCTCATTATGCTGTGTGTATCACTGTGTTTACTATAAGAACTAAGACCTGAGAAATTATCCACAACCATCTTCTCAATGTCATAAATCTAGCTACAATATTATCCGCATTAAATGTGCAAAGCCGCAATTGCGAAAATTTGTGGCTATCATAAACTGCTGTCTATTTTCTAATACTGTGAATGCAGAAGAACTACTATAATTCGGCTATAATATAAATATTTGCTCTGCTCCTCTGTTCACTATGTGATCTCATCACTTGTAACCGCTGTTCTTGCTCTTTTGTACTTTTTCATAGCCGCTGTTCCTGCTGTACGACTAGCAGTGATGTGACAGCAGTTAGGCGTTGGGGCAGAGGAGAGTGAAAATTTAATATAGAATATGTCACTCATTTCACCACTATTACAAGCATTACTATAATTCATAACTATACATGGATATATATATATGGATATATACGGTGTGTGTGTGTATATATGTATATATATATATGTATGTGTGTGTATATCTATATATCTCTGCAGTTACAACAGAGAGTTATCTTGTAACAGTATCCGTTACAAGCGATGAGAGCACATCGTGACAGCAGAATGAATATCTGGTTATGCAGCAGTTACAGGGCGTACATTTGAAATAGCCGTAACCGCTACACAATATATATAGGCGCAATATGAAAAACACTTTACAGGGGACAAAGATGGCACGGTGTTCCGAGTTAAAGGGAAGATCCACGGACGACACGAAAAAAAATTAAAATACAAATCCACTTACCTGGGGCTTCCTCCAGCCCGTGGCAGACAGAACGTGTCCTCGACGCCGCTCCGGAGGCTCCCAGTCTTCTCCGGTGGCGCACCCAACCTGGCCAGGCCGGCTTCCAGGTCGGGCTCTTGTGCGCTCCATAGTGCGTTTCACACGGGTGCGCTGACGTCATTGGACGTCCTCCGGGCTGTACTGCGCAGGCACTATGGAGTGCACAAGAGCCCGACCTGGAAGCCGGCCTGGCTAGGTCGGGTGCGCCAATGGAGAAGACCGGGAGCCTCCGGAGCGGCGTCGAGGGCACGTCCTGCCTGCCACAGGCTGGAGGAAGCCCCAGGTAAGTGGAATTGTATTTTTTTAATTATTGTGACCCTTCCCTTTAGGCTGGTTTCACAGTGGGACGTTATAGGCGCACGTTAGAGCAGCCTGTAACGCACCCCACCGCACAGCAATGAAAAATCAATGGACTGTTCACAGTGCCCACGTTGCGTTACTTAGTAACGCTGCGCCATTAGACAACGTACTGCATGCAGTACTTTACTGCTTGCACATGCTCAGTAACGTTGGGGAGGAGCGGAGAGCGGCCAGGCACATGGCTAATTAATATTCACTGCACTCAGTGACGTGCAGTGTTTACTTCCTGGAGCGGCCGCTCTGTGCGGCGATTGGCCGCCGGGACCACGTGATGTCGCATGCATCCAAGAGTGCGCATCACGGCATCACAGATGCCAGAGTGAGCTGCACAACGCGGCTCACTCTGACGTCCACAGCAGAGAGCACCCGGCGTTGCGTTAGGGGCACGTTATGCGACCATAACGTCCCCTAAAACGCAACGTCCTGGTGTGAAACCAGCCTTAAAGGAGTTATCAGCCGAAAATGTAAAAAAAATGAGCTGCGATATATGGGTAGATTCGACCAAGAGACAAATCTCTCTCATATCGAAAACGGAATCGCGTGCAGGGAGCCTAAGAGAGGTTTGGCGCTTCAGTGTAAAAAAGGCTGAGCAAGTTTTTCCCCAAAAAAAACATGAATACATATATATGCTTCACTCTATATAAAACTAAACAAATGTCCGTCCACTAAAAACATATAACAGTCCTTTTTACACTGTGACGCGCCAAACATCTCTTAGGCCACATACACACATCAGACCATAGTCTTTTGAAAATGAAAGATCACAGACCAATCTTACCACCCTTCCTGTAGTATAAGAGCCATACTCTACACAGTCTTTTCTATGGAGCTGAACTCCCCATCAGAAAAAAATCTTTGCAAGATGCTGAACACACAGATCCTGTACAGACACAAAAGATCAGTATCTGCAAAAGATCTGTTCCTGCCAGAAATCCATTCCTGCAAATTGCAATGATAGTCTATGAGATCTGCAGATCATCATACACACATGATTTAACTGACATTCATCTGCAGATCAGATCCACCAGGATGGATTTTCAGATCTGCGGATCTGCAGATGAATGTCAGTTAAATCATGTGTGTATGATGATCTGCAGATCTCATAGACTATCATTGCAATTTGCAGGAATGGATTTCTGGCAGGAACAGATCTTTTGCAGATACTGATCTTTTGTGTCTGTACAGGATCTGTGTGTTCAGCATCTTGCAAAGATTTTTTTCTGATGGGGAGTTCAGCTCCATAGAAAAGACTGTGTAGAGTATGGCTCTTATACTACAGGAAGGGTGGTAAGATTGGTCTGTGATCTTTCATTTTCCAAAGACTATGGTCTGATGTGTGTATGTGAACTGATAATGAAAGGGGGCATTTGTGTATCTAAAAGGGTTGCTTTTCGGCAAAAAAACGGTTTTCCTGAAATTAGTAATTGACGTAATAACAGTGAAGCATATGCGTGCCGGTCATATTTTTTTAGTGGACATTTGGTCCGTTTTTTAAAGAGTGAAGCATTGACAGTGAAGCATATATATTTATGATTTTTTGGGGAAAAACCTGTTCAGTCTTTTTTTTTTACTATGAAGTGCCAAACCTCTCTTAGTGTGTATGAGAGCTGGGATGATCCCCAACCTGAATCACGAGTGATTCAAATGAGGCTTAATTAGCCCATGCGCTATGTACTGGTAGGAGAGGGGGGGCTTACAGGGGGTGGTGAAATAAGAGGGGATTCCATCTGTCAAGCTAGCTACAGGGGACAACAAGGGCGGCTGGATGATGTAAGAGGGGATTCCCCCTGCGTAACACCTACAAGGAGGAGAAGAGGAGCGGATTCCCTCTGCAGCGTGACCCCCCCCCCCTACCTCTGCCGGATAGGATATGAAAGGGGAGAGCTGCATGACTACAGGACATGATATGGGATCTGGCACAAAACGAATGGGAAGAGCTGCAGGACTACAGATAGACAACACTTATCTCACACTGCAGGAGGCATAGTTAGAGAAAAAATACTTTATCAAGGTGTGTGCCAGTACAGTGCAGGGCAGCAGCAGTAGCCACAGCTGTCACTTTCTTGTAACAGGGCGACTGATGATGACCTCATGACACTGGGCTGTAAATCTCATTCTGTGGGCGTGAATGGGCATGTCTAACTCCAACTGTAACACCTCCCATGGAGTGAGAGCTGCAAAATGGAGGGATAGAGCTCTAAGATGGAGCCTGCCATTCTCTTTTATTCATAGTTGTATTGCACAAATATATCTACTTTTATATTGCCCTTCACAAGTGTTTTGTGTCTAATCATTAATTTCAAAGGGATAAGGAGGCTCAATTTAGTGACTTTTTTTTTCAGTTCAGTTCCTCTTTAAGGGGTAGAAAGCCCTAGGTCCTCAAGTGGTTAAAGAAACTTGAAGTCTGAGAAATATTAAGAACAACAACAAATCAGAGAATTGGCTCTTGGGTGCATGAAAAAGTCGATAAATAATTTTATTAGTTAATACCAAAAAATCCTAACACCAAATCTAATACAAAAAACTACACTATGATAAAAATACATGTAACGCTGCTCCGCCAACATTGGTCACTAGGACTCGCAATCTTTATACTAGTTGTGGGGCTGCAGTCCCCTGAAACTACTACTTGTCACTAGATGTATGGCTGGTTTAGAAAGCATGCGTGAGAGTCTCATAAAGCAATATATCATCCTAGGCAATGATGTAAAAATACATAAATTCACCCATTTCCAGGGGCAAAGGTACCATAGCTGAAAAAAGCCTTGGGAAATATAGATATATATGTCGGAGTAGTTCTGCTGTAAATGTCCACAAATCTTCACCCCCCACTCGCAGGGGTGGATGGAAAATCAAAAAAAGAGCTGATGAATGAACCAAGCAAGCTGTCATCAAAAGGTTATGGGACAAATCATGCTGTTAGTTGAAAGTAATGTAGAAAGCTCCAAACATGCGACAGATTATAGGCATGCAGCGTAATTTGGTTGTTAAGCATCCATGACATGAATGAAATGATGAAGCACAAGCAGGATTAGATGCCAGCAGAAGTTCAATGTCATATGTCCATCAATAAGGGACACCCGACAGCAACAAAGGCATAAATGCAGCAACAGCAATGCTTGAACAGTTCTCTATCAAAGGTGCAATTTGTATAAACCAGCAATATTCCAGCATTCCAAAGGTGGGTCCAGCCATGGATGGGTGATCACACATGCATATTTGTATAGTTACCAGTCCATCTAATTGTTGACCAAAGTCAGAGAGCGTTGGTAAATGAAGAGTCCCGAGTGGCCAGATGGCGGAACAAACTCGCTGAAGGACATCCTGACATGTTTCGCCGTTTACTAACGGCTTTGTCAAAGGCAAAGCAGCGGAGAGCGTGTTACTGAGACGCCATAACGACGTTCTTATGACCGTCGTACCCATCCCCGGCCTCAGTCATGCGCCCCGCACCTCAAACGTGAGCGACCCGCGCATATACGCGGATACGCCTGGACGCACGTCATTGGAGCGCAACTGCGCTCCATCTTTGCAAGGCCGGCAGGAACTCTGTCCGGCGTATGCCCCATGTGACATGCCATCCAGCTGAGAGAGCGGGGGGGTGGAAAAGAGGCGGGGAAAGCCGACCATACATAATCAAAATACACAAATACAGATCCATAAACATCCAACACTTTACATAGAAAGGCAGCGAATCTAGGTTTTAATCAACAAGTGATCGAGCCATAGCTGCCAAATATTAATTTATAATAAAAAATATACATATATATATACCACGCAGAATGCATGAACAACCGCAATTGTTAAGCAAAGAGGACATATGTCAAGGGTGTGTCCTGTCCATTAAATGGGCAGTATAAAAGCAGCAGCGGGACAAGAGCAAGGAGATAAATCAACCATGCAACAGGCAGGGAGGGGAACGTGCAGATGTTATTGCACTGCACAACAGGGGATCAAGCAGAGGACGACAACCAAAGGGATTAGCTCACCCACAGGCCTATTCCGGGAGAAAGACCCGGTAGTTAATACTATCATTAAGTCCCTTCCCCTCGGTGGCCCTAAGATTAAAGATCCACCGAGATTCCAGTTGGAGTAAAGCTTTATCTATATTCCCCCCTCTAGGATGCCGATGTACAGCATCAAGCCCTGTAAATTTGACATAGTGGGCGTTACCCCGATGTTCAAAATGTACATGCCGGGAAATTGGGGATTTGAAATTGCAACATGTGATGTCTCCCACATGGTCTTTAATTCTTTCTTTTAAGGCACGAGAGGTTTTACCAATGTAGAAGCAACCACTCAGTTTACAAAATGCTGCAAATACCATCTGCGGCCGTTGGGCAACATTACAGATTTGCCAATTTGTAAATATTGGCAATAGGCACAACCGCCGCAGCTGTATGTGCCCTTCACTTTACAATGACTACTCGGTCCTTTATTCCCCCAAAAATGACTCGTGGAGAGCAAATCCCTCAGTGTCTTACTGCGCCTGTAAGTAATTTGTGGTTTATGGGGTATAAATTCTTTAATGGTGTTATCATTGGTGAGAATATGCCAGTGTCGCTGGAGAACACCCTCCACCCTCCGATTTTGATCATTAAATCTTGTAATTAAACGAGTTTCTTTGAAATCAGTTGGGGTCTTAGACTTCTTCTGTAATAAATCGAGACGATTAGTAGATTTGGCTCGTTTGTATGCTTTTTTGAGCCAACGATCCTTGTAGCCTCTTTCTCTAAATCTAGACCGCAATAATTTAGCTTCTTTCTCAAAAGTAATGTCATCAGTGCAATTACGTCGGACACGTAGGTATTGTCCGGTTGATATGCCCCGTATGGTATGTGATGGGTGCGCGCTGTTTGCGTGCAAATGGGCATTAGATGCCGTGGATTTACGATAAATTTATAGGGCTTGATGCTGTAAATCGGCATCCTAGAGGGGGGAATATAGATAAAGCTTTACTCCAACTGGAATCTCGGTGGATCTTTAATCTTAGGGCCACCGAGGGGAAGGGACTTAATGATAGTATTAACTACCGGGTCTTTCTCCCGGAATAGGCCTGTGGGTGAGCTAATCCCTTTGGTTGTTGTCCTCTGCTTGATCCCCTGTTGTGCAGTGCAATAACATCTGCACGTTCCCCTCCCTGCCTGTTGCATGGTTGATTTATCTCCTTGCTCTTGTCCCGCTGCTGCTTTTATACTGCCCATTTAATGTACAGGACACATCCTTGACATATGTCCTCTTTGCTTAAAGAGAATCTGTATTGTTAAAATCGCACAAAAGTAAACATACCAGTGCGTTAGGGGACATCTCCTATTACCCTCTGACACAATTTCGCCGCTCCTCGCCGCATTAAAAGTGGTTAAAAACAGTTTTAAAAAGTTTGTTTATAAACAAACAAAATGGCCACCAAAACAGGAAGTAGGTTGATGTTCAGTATGTCCACACATAGAAAATACATCCATACACAAGCAGGCTGTATACACCCTTCCTTTTGAACCTCAAGAGATCATTTGTGTGTTTCTTTCCCTCTTCTGCTCTCATGCACTGAAGTTTCAGGCTGCTCTTTTCTTCCTGCAAACAGCTTTGCCCTTGTCTGAATTTCCTCAGTATGTGAAAGCCCAGCCAGCTCAGAGGACACTTTATCCAGCTTGTAAAAGATACGAGAGCAGAGAGAAGCTGCACTAATCTAAATATCACACAGGCAGTGTGCAGAGAGGGGCCTGAAAGGGGGAGTTCATAGCAGAACCACAACACTGAAGAACTTGGCAGCCTTCCAGACACTGGCCGACAAGTCTGACAGGGGAAAGATACATTGATTTATTACAGGGACTGTGATAGCAGAAAGTGTTGCAGTAAGCCAGAACACATTAGAATAGCTTTTGGAACTTGTAGGATGATAAAAAACAGGATGCAATTTTTGTTACGGAGTCTCTTTAACAATTGCGGTTGTTCATGCATTCTGCGTGGTATATATATGTATATTTATTATAAATTAATATTTGGCAGCTATGGCTCGATCACTTGTTGATTAAAACCTAGATTCGCTGCCTTTCTATGTAAAGTGTTGGATGTTTATGGATCTGTATTTGTGTATTTTGATTATGTATGGTCGGCTTTCCCCGCCTCTCTTCCGCCCCCCGCTCTCTCAGCTGGATGGCATGTCACATGGGGCATACGCCGGACAGAGTTCCTGCTGGCCTTGCAAAGATGGAGCGCAGTTGCGCTCCAATGACGTGCGTCCAGGCGTATCCGCGTCTATGCGCGGGCCGCTCACGTGTGAGGTGCGGGGGGCATGACTGAGGGCGGGGATGGGTACGACGTTCATAAGAACGCCGTTATGGCGTCTTAGTAACACGCTCTCCGCTGCTTTGCCTTTGAAAAAGCCGTTAGTAAACGGCGAAACATGTCAGGCTGTCCTTCAGCGAGTTAGCTCCGCCATCTGGCCACTCGGGACTCTTCATTTACCAACGCTCTCTGACTTTGGTCAACAATTAGATGGACTGGTAACTATACAAATATGCATGTGTGATCACCCATCCATGGCTGGACCCACCTTTGGAATGCTGGAATATTGCTGGTTTATACAAATTGCACCTTTGATAGAGAACTGTTCAAGCATTGCTGTTGCTGCATTTATGCCTTTGTTGCTGTCGGGTGTCCCTTATTGATGGACATATGACATTGAACTTCTGCTGGCATCTAATCCTGCTTGTGCTTCATCATTTCATTCATGTCATGGATGCTTAACAACCAAATTACGCTGCATGCCTATAATCTGTCGCATGTTTGGAGCTTTCTACATTACTTTCAACTAACAGCATGATTTGTCCCATAACCTTTTGATGACAGCTTGCTTGGTTCATTCATCAGCTCTTTTTTTGATTTTCCATCCACCCCTGCGAGTGGGGGGTGAAGATTTGTGGACATTTACAGCAGAACTACTCCGACATATATATCTAGATTTCCCAAGGCTTTTTTCAGCTATGGTACCTTTGCCCCTGGAAATGGGTGAATTTATGTATTTTTACATCATTGCCTAGGATGATATATTGCTTTATGAGACTCTCACGCATGCTTTCTAAACCAGCCATACATCTAGTGACAAGTAGTAGTTTCAGGGGACTGCAGCCCCACAACTAGTATAAAGATTGCGAGTCCTAGTGACCAATGTTGGCGGAGCAGCGTTACATGTATTTTTATCATAGTGTAGTTTTTTGTATTAGATTTGGTGTTAGGATTTTTTGGTATTAACTAATAAAATTATCGACTTTTTCATGCACCCAAGAGCCAATTCTCTGATTTGTTGTTCTCCATATTTACCGTTGGCAGGTTGCATGAAAAAATTGTTATATTGATGATTATCAAATACTTCATGGTTTTTGCTCCCATTCAATTTTAGTCCTCCTTTTTGAGTGTTTAAAATACATCTGAGAAATATTATAGGAGGAATTTTGCTGTCTCTTTTGACTGCTACTTAATTGGTTATGATACTGTATTTCTAGATTCATCACTGATTTAGAATTTGTAGTCATGTTGGTGTGCTGTCTAGGGATGAGTGAGAATAGTTTAGACAGAAACAAAACTGTACCGTGTATGCCAGGAGGGGGTCGCGATAGAGAGCCAAGTTATCTGTATCCATGCCACTTGCTGCTGCCTCCATCTTCACATTACTTCTTTCTTCACAATGGAAGTTCCAGCTGTTAGAGGAAGTGTCAGGAATATGGAGCACAGCATGCAGCGCAGTGGGGCATAGGTACCGATAACTTAACCCTATCTGCCACAGCTCCAACCTTGCGCACACATTGGTAACGTTTTCTGTTTCTTGAGAAAAGGTTCTCGCTCTTTGTGCGGACTCCAGAGTCCACTGCTTAAGCATTTTAAGATCAGCAAAAAAAAAGTAACTTAACCACTTCCCTATAACTGCTTGCAGGAGTGTAGCTACTACGTCCCTCCCCGCCGCACGTTCCTGCGCCTCCCCCCTCCTCGCTCGTTACTGCCGCCGATCATTAGCCGCTAGATCAGTGAAAGGGAACACTGTTCCCATTCATTGATCTAAGTCCCTGTGTGAATGACGGTGCTGTCATTCACAAAAACTGCCAACGCATTGCTTCCGGTAGTAATACTACACACAAGGGAGCAGTGAGCACATCTTGTGGTCAAATACTAAAATTACATCTACGTTTTTTTTTTTTCTTCTTCTTGAATAAAATTTTTAACTTATTAACCCCTGACCTCCCACACTCCCCAATAGTTACCAATTTGTTTTTTTTAAAAAGTAGAATTTACAAACCATTAAAAAAAAAATGGACTGAACTTCTTTAATATGTATGTAAAGATGGTATATTACTATTGCTTAATAAATTATGGGCTTGTAATTGGGTATGGCCGCAAAACTGAAAAAATGCACCTTTATTTCCAAATAAAATACTGGTGCCTTACATTGAACTAGGGAAACATTTTAAACGTTGCAATAACTGAATGAATGTTTTAAATTTTTTTTCTTTTTCCTGTTAAAACACTTTTATTAAAAAAAAAATTCTTAGCAAAAAGTACCCCCAAAGAAAGCCTAATTGGCAAAAAAAAAAAACAAGTTATAGATTCTTTCGTTGTAATAGTTATAGGGAAATGAATGGAAGGAGCGCTGGCAGGTGACAATTGCTCTGTTTTTGTTGTTGTTGTTTTTAGGGGAAAATCCTCCGAGAAAAAAAATAACTTTATGCCTATCTTTGTTCAATGGTTTTTTTTTTTTTTTTTGGGGGGGGGGGGGGGTATTTTTGTTTGCTTTTAAACTAATCACAATGTAATTGGTTTTTATTTTTAGGTCATAGAGGAGGTGGTGGTGGTGGTGGTGGCGGCGGTGGTGGTGGTTTTGGTGGTGGCCGTGGCTCTTTCAGAGGCGGCAGTGGTGGATCTCAGGGTGGTGATTGGACGTGTCCAAATCCGTAAGTCTCTTGCTTGTAAATCCTTTATCGCTGGACCTTTTTTGTTTTCATTTAATCATAAGAAATATGTTCACACTTTCTTGGTCATTTTCAGTTCCTGTGGCAATAATAACTTTGCAAGGAGAGACTCGTGTAACCAGTGTGGTGAACCCAGACCAGAAGATTCCCGACAGGGTGGAGGAGGAGGTTTGTAATTAGACATTAATCTTAGCCTTTTCTGTATGTCATAACAAATGAAGGAAACCTGTAGGGGAAAAAAGTGGGTACTTATCTCAATGGAAGGAAGCCTGCGAAGGACCATTCCAGGCCTGTCCTCACTGTAAAACCACTTGTTGAAGGTCTGTGCTTTCGAACGCAAAATATATCCCTTCTCAGCATGCTAATATGTAATTTTAATGGCAGAGCTTCTCAAGATTCTAAGATCTTTGGAGGGTTCATCCATGATAAAATGCTTGAGAAAGACACCCTAGCAGTGAATCATTGGAGGGCCATCATATATTGTTTTCAAGAATAGATTTTATCTGCAGATTGTTTCTAAGCACTGTAGTATTTTTTTATAAATAGCTGAATAAGTTAACCGGCAAACCTGAAGTTCTGCTTTTATAATTTTTATGATTCTATACAGATCGTGGAAGAGGTGGCTATGGCGGTGATAGAGGAGGATTCAGGGGTCGGGGAAGAGGCGGTGACAGAGGTGGTTATGGAGGAAAAATGGGTGGCAGGTAAGAATTTTCTGAACTTGAGTTTTCTGTAAAGCTGTCAGTCTTTATAGAATTTTGTCCTCATTGATTTTCTGTATTCATTTTTAAGCTAATCACACTGTTCAGAATGTTTCTTCAGTAGTTGGTTCTTTGGACCTTGCTTTGGCTCAAGGACTTGGGGCTCATTCAACCTGGACAACACGTGCACAAATGCAATTTTTGTGCATGTGTAGCGACTCACTGACATGCGTGTCACAACACACTATATTGGGTACATGGGCAGATCGGATTGACCCCGATGGGAAAATTCATGTGTTGTATGCTCGGATGTTCCCGCCACGTTACAACGCAACACACGGGAACTCCCACTATAGTGTAAATGGTAACATGAGAGTCTATGGACATTTATGTTACATGCGTTGTGCATCATTACTGACAGCACCGCACATAAGTGTGAATGAGCCCAAAAGCCCAATTTCCCTTATGAATACCACTACTTGTGCTGATGTGAATAAGCATCCGAATCCCTGTAGTGCCAGCTGCATTTTTCCCGTGCGCAGCTGGCACTACTTTTTCTTTCCACATTTTGAATTCGGAAGCAGCCTATTGATTTCAATAGGCTGCGATTCACCGTTCGAATTTGCATGCTGGGAAACACTGCAAACCGCCCCTAATGGAAACTAGTCCTTAAAGTGGACCTGAACTCAGTTTCCTCTCTGCTCTAAAAGATACGCAACGGCAGAATAACTGTTAAACAAAAAAAGTCTATTACAGCTGAAACAAATCCTAAAATATATCTGCACTGTTTCTACTTCCTGATTCATGGAAGCAGACCTCTTAACATCCTGTACTTTCAAATGAGCTTATCTGCCTTGGCAGTCATGTGACACAGGAGAGAGGTCAAATTCAAATCACAATCAACAAGTTAAACATGTTATCATACTGTGACACGATTTCAAAGAGGAACTCCAGTGAAAATTATGTATTAAAAAAAAGTGCTTCATTTTTACAATAATTATGTGTTTGCCCATTGTAAAATCTTTTAAATCTCTGATTTACATTCTGACATTTATTACATGGTGACATTTATTGTTGGCAGGTGATGTAGCTGCTGCACGTTTTTTTTGGTAGTTGGAAACGGCTGTAAACAGCTATTTCCCACAATGCAGCAAGGTTCACAGACCGGAAACTGCCAGGAGTATGTACTCAAGAGTTTCTTGTGGGAGGGGTTTCATCACAATATCAGTCATACTGCGCCCCCTGATGGTCTGTTTGTGAAAAGGAATAGATTTATCATGTAACCGTTATCCGCTACAGGGTATCTGCTACTGATTGGGATAAAAATTCTTGGTCGGAGTTTCTCTTTAATCCTGATCAGCTTTGTATGCTTTTTGTAATCTAATATTTATTTTTTAGCACCTCTTGAGGACTGCACTGCTTAAACCCCCCCTAGTGACCAGGCCAATTTTAGTAAAATTGGCCACTGCAGCTTTAAGGCCAAGCCGCAGGGCCGCACAACACAGCACACAAGTGATTTCTCCCCCCCCCCATTTCTCCCCACCAACAGAGCTCTCTGTTGGTGGGGTCTGATCGCTCCCCCCCCCCCCCCCCCCCATGTTTTGTGTTTTTTTTTTTTGTTGTTGTTATAAAACCCTGTTTCTTTAAATACCCTCCCTCCCCACAGCCAGCCAATTTTGGTGATCGGCTGTCATAGGCTTCTGCCTATGAGAGCCGATAGCACTCTTGTCCCCCAGGGGGACAGCCGTGTCACACGGCTGTCCCCAGTGCAGCGCTGCTGCTGATCGCAGTGCTGCACCAGACAAGACAAATAACATTTATATCGCGCTTTTCTCCCGGCGGACACAAAGCGCCAGAGCAGCAGCCACTAGGGTGCGCTCTATAGGCAGTAGCAGTGTTAGGGAGACTTGCCAAAGGTCTCCTACTGAATAGGTGCTGGCTTACTGAACAGGCAGAGCCGAGATTCGAACCCTGTTCTCCTGCGTCAGAGGCAGAGCCCTTAACCATTACACCATCCAGCCACCACAACAGACGGCGATCACGCCGCCTAACAGTGTCCCGAGCAGGAGATCCTGCAAAACAGAGCCCCAGGACTTTATGCCAATCAGCGTTAGGCGGTCCTGGGGCTGCCGCCGCGGCCACGCCCCTCGGCGTGACGCGGTCGGCAAGAGGTTAAAATTGCCAAGATTCACACATGAAGTTTTTTTATTTTTTTTTTATTTTTTTTTTTAAATTTTCACTCCCAGGGTCTGTAGTTCACACATAGTCTTGAAATTCCACCCCCAGTGTGAAATTAGGCCCTGGCATTTTTTTCTTTCCAGATCATAGGTGCAAAGGATGCTGGGGGATTGATGTCATAACTCCACCCCTAATGTCCATGTGATCTAATCTAGGAAGACAGACACCTGAAATAAGAATTATAGCAGACAGACATAAAGGTGGCCATACACTGGTCGATTTGCCATCAGATTCGACCAACAGATAGATCCCTCTCTGATCGAGTCTGATCAGAGAGGGATCGTATGGCTGCCTTTACTGAAAACAGACAAACATATTGTGAATCGTTTTCTGGCTGCGCCCCCCCCCCCCCTCCCCCGCATACATTACCTGCTCCGGCCGGCGCGAGTCCCTGCTGTCTTCTTCTCCGCTCTGGCTACTGAACTTCCTGTCCAGGGGAAGTTTAAACTGTGGAGGGCGCTCTAATGTTTAAACGTCCTGCCGGGACAGTAAGTTCTGTGTAGCTCTGGAGCCCGAAGAGGAGGAGAAGACCAGGGGAGCAGGTAATGTATTACCGCTGTATTGCGTCGGTCGTCGGGCATTCGAATGACGCACTCCCGACCCACCGGCGGCCGAGAAAAATCTTTCGCACGGATGGGTCGACGGGAACGGTCGATTTCGGGTGGAACTCGATCGTTATGTCAGCGGTGTGCGCGGCGATTTCACAGCCGTTTCGATCACTGCGATCGAAACGGCTGTATATCGGCGGGAAAATCGTTAGGTTTATGGGCCCCTTAAGAGAGGCTGCTGCAGTTTTCCTGTCTCTTGCCTGTGCTACAGTTTGTGAAAAGAGAAGTAATTTTGATCCAGGCAGACAACAGAGGGAGGGGCAGGGGAATTAACAGGCTGAAGAGGTGGGCACATTGCTTTCAGCTTCAGGATTAATAAGGAAGTGCTCCATCCATACCAGGGCTGTGGAGTCGGTGCAAAAATCCACCGACTCAGACTCCTCAGTTTAGGATTCCTCCGACTCCTCGACTCAGACTCCTCTAATTTGCATATTACATCTTGTTGATTGAAAGTATGTAACATAAAATTCACCTAACTGCCAACGCTTAGGAATTTTAAAAGACAACTGAAGTGAGGATATGTAGACATACATATGCCATAATTTATTCCCTTTAGTCATAGACTAAAGCTAGTCCTTGGTAAGAGAGTACTTGTAAAAGGTACAGACCGGAGCAAAGAACCTCTATCAGGCCCTGATGTGCAGGTACTCTTCAGGAAAATGAGGCGATTCTACCTCTATTACACATTCTTCATGCACAATCTGAACCAGGTTTATGGGCGATAGACAACACCTCTGTGTTCAATGTGCACCAACATTCTCAGTGGATTCTCTGCAGCTCTGTGTGGAGTGCATATGTAGAGTATAGTACTACTGTGTAACAAAGTAATCTGAGACAGATGAAATAAAAGTTTTATACATACCTGGGGCTTCTCTAGCCTCCTCAGGCTAATCAGGTCCCTCGCTGTCCTCCGCCACCTGGATCTTCTGCTATGAGTCCAGGTACTTGAGCCAGTCTTGCTTAGTTTGTATGCACACACTCCACCGCCAGGAGCGTACTGCACCTGCGCAGCACTATTGCGCAGGTGCAGAATGTTCCTGGCTGTAGGAGCAGCACGTGGCAGGACAGCGCTGACTGGCCTGAATTACCAGGACTCATAGCAGAAAGATCCAGGTGGCGGAGGACAGCGAGGAACTGATTAGTCTGAAGGGGGTTGGAAGAAGCCCCAGGTATGGATAAAACTTTTCTTTTCATCCGTCTCAGGTACCCTTTAATTAGTAGTCACCAACCAAATTTTAACATGTCAAATTATTTGATTTCATGAGCAAAGAGTGCAAACATTTGCATAAATCAGCATCAAAACAGAATTATTTCCATCCTCATTGACCATCTCTATGAGTGACACAGCTACACATCAGGCTTTATTCTTACAGCATAGATGTTCTTTAGTATATATGACATTCCTGTGTACACATCATATATACCAGCGGTGGCGAACCTATGGCACGCGTGCCGGGCCCGGCACGCGTAGCCTAATCTGCTGGCACGCCACCGCCTGCTTATGAACTGGCCGCAGCGTCTACTAGACGCCGCCGCACCAGTTCATATCCTGCAGTCTCCCGGGAGGCAGACCAGGGCTACGGCAAGATGGCTGCCGAAGCCTTGTACTGGAGACTATTTGTGTCTCCAGTACAGGGCTTCGGGCGCCATCTTCCCGTAGCCCTGCACTCTGCCTGTCAGCGGCAGCGCGGGAGACTGCAGGAGGAACGTCCGGGGGAGATGCGCGACAGAGCCCAGCCGAGAGAGAAGACTTCTGTCAGGTGAGTACATTACTTTTTTTTTTTTTTCAGGTAAAATGCGGCCCACTGTGTTATTTTCTGGTAAAATGTTTTGCCACATTTTGTTTATGTCCTGTGACATGCTGCCCACTGTGTTGGTTTTCTGGTGAAATGCTGCCCGCTGCGTTTGTTTTCTGGTGAAATGTGGCCCACTGCGTTTGTTTTCTGGTGAAATGCTGCCCGCTGCGTTTGTTTCTGGTGAAATGTGGCCCACTGCGTTTGTTTGCTGGTGAAATGCTACCCTCTGCGTTTGTTTCATGGTGAAATGTGGCCCACTGCGTTTGTTTGCTGGTGAAATGTGGCCCCCTGTTTGTTTTCTAGTGAAATGCTGCCCGCTGTTTGTTTTCTGGTGAAATGCTGCCCACTGCGTTTGTTTTCTGGTGCAATGTGGCCCACATTGCATTATTTTCTGCTGAAATGTTGCACATATTGCGTTTATTTTCTGGTGTCTGGGGTAACTTGCTGCATTCATTATTTACGGCGTATTCACACTACAGAACGTATGCACGAATGCAATTTCATGCATGCGCTGCCAACGCACAGTGATCGCACAGAATGCACGTTGTGGTGCGCTAAAGTGTGGACATCGGCAGCTGTACCCATCGGGGAAACGTATGCGTTGTGCGTTAAAATGTTCCCAGATGCGTTACAATGTAACGCATGGGAACGCACACCTGTAGTGTGAATGGTAACATGGAAGTCTATTGACTTTCATGTTACCATATGAATCTTACATTATGTGCGTTGCGTCAAAACTGACAGTGCAGCAAATAGTGTGAATGAGCCCTTAATGGTCATAGTTGGCTATATTTGCTGCTTTGGGGTTACGGCGGGTATAAATAGCATCATACAGTTTCTGCACACCCATGATGCCAATCCTCGTTTCACCACATCATGGCGTAAACACTGCTTTCTTATGCCTCGCTGTTACATCATTATGTTAGCTCCGCCCATACAATATCATGGCCACGCCCATTTTTCGCCGCGCCTCCCTTTCCGACTCCACAGCCCTGCTCCATACAGATATGAGTCTGTTCTATCCAATATAAAGTACCAAATGTAAACTTTATATGTTCATCTAACTGTACACAGTGTCTAGACTACATATATGTATTCCCATTCAGTTTTTGGTTTTTTTTCTGGAGGTGGTCTTAAGTCAACCTAAAGATACCTACAAAAAAGTTTTACTTTCTGCCAGCCTCCTGCAGACGGGCCATGCCCGCGCCATCCTGGTACGATCCTCTGGTTTGTCCCGCCGTGGGGGGATCAGCGGATCATCCAGCTACGTGCGGGCACAAGACCTATGTTGTCTTCAGGTTCCCTTTAACCTCCCTAGCGTTCTGGACGAGCTGAGCTCGTCCAGAGACGCCGGAGGTCACCGCTCAGGCCCTGCTGGGCCGATTTGAATAATTATTTTTTTTTCAAACGCTGCGTGTTTAACTCGATCGCCGCCGATCTGCGCTACCCAACGCGAAAGAGGCCCCCCGGACGCCTGCCGCAGCCTGGCCACATTGCATTATTTTCTGCTGAAATGTTGCACATATTGCGTTTATTTTCTGGTGTCTGGGGGTAACTTGCTGCATTCATTATTTACGGCTTATTCACACTACAGACGTATGCACGAATGCAATTTCATGCATGCGCTGCCAACGCACAGTGATCGCACAGAATGCACGTTGTGGTGCGCTAAAGTGTGGACATCGGCAGCTGTACCCATCGGGGAAACGTATTGCGTTGTGCGTTAAAATGTTCCCCAGATGCGTTACAATGTAACGCATGGGAACGCACACCTGTAGTGTGAATGGTAACATGGAAGTCTATTGACTTTCATGTTACCATATGAATCTTACATTATGTGCGTTGCGTCAAAACTGACAGTGCAGCAAATAGTGTGAATGAGCCTTAATGGTCATAGTTGGCTATATTTGCTGCTTTGGGGTTACGGCGGGTATAAATAGCATCATACAGTTTCTGCACACCCATGATGCCAATCCTCGTTTCACCACATCATGGCGTAAACACTGCTTTCTTATGCCTCGCTGTTACATCATTATGTTAGCTCCGCCCATACAATATCATGGCCACGCCCATTTTTCGCCGCGCCTCCCTTTCCGACTCCACAGCCCTGCTCCATACAGATATGAGTCTGTTCTATCCAATATAAAGTACCAAATGTAAACTTTATATGTTCATCTAACTGTACACAGTGTCTAGACTACATATATGTATTCCCATTCAGTTTTTGGTTTTTTTCTGGAGGTGGTCTTAAGTAACCTAAAGATACCTACAAAAAAAGTTTTACTTTCTGCCAGCCTCCTGCAGACGGGCCATGCCCGCGCCATCCTGGTACGATCCTCTGGTTTGTCCCGCCGTGGGGGATCAGCGGATCATCCAGCTACGTGCGGGCACAAGACCTATGTTGTCTTCAGGTTCCCTTTAACCTCCCTAGCGTTCTGGACGAGCTGAGCTCGTCCAGAGACCGCCGGAGGTCACCGCTCAGGCCCTGCTGGGCCGATTTGAATAATTATTTTTTTTTTCAAACGCTGCGTGTTTAACTCGATCGCCGCCGATCTGCCGCTACCCCAACGCGAAAGAGGCCCCCGGACGCCTGCGCAGCCTGGCAATCAGTGCCAGGCAGCGCTGAGGGGTGGATCGGGAGTCCCTATGACGCACTCATCGTCGTCGCCATGGGACGGGGGAAGCCCTAAAGGAAATCCCGTCCAGGACGTGATTTCCGGATGGGACTTCACGCCGGTGGCGATCGGAGACGCTGGAGGGATGCCACAGGGAGCAGCCAATCATGTAGCTACATGCTAAAAAAAAAAAAAAAAACAGGGCCAAAAAAACCCTCCCGTGGCCGTCAGAACGCCCAGCAGGTTAAGGCAGTTTCCATTAAAAAAAAAAAAATGATCAAACATGCCTAAATTTTAACTTTTCAGTCGGTCTGATTAAAGTCAGAAGTTAGTTGTGAGAACATCTTGGTGGTATCAAGCATCCCATTTTGGTGTCTCATTCTCTCACTGTTCCTCATGTGGCAGAAATGTAAATTGCCTCAAAGGTTATAAAGCAAGTGCTGTAAGGATAAGAGTTGGTATGTTCTTGATTTATATCTAAATGCTTTCTGTTCATGTCTGTTGCATGCTGATTTTTGCGCAACGGTTTTTCAACTGAATGGCTGTAAACGAAGATTGATATTATTACTGGCCTAAGGGCCTGTTTCCACTACACGCAGATTGGATGCAGAAAAACTGACTCCAACGATGCCTATGGGAAAAAAGTCATACTCTGTTTTTTGGTTGTTTTTTTTTTATGGCTGATTTTGTCTTGAACTAGATTTGATGCAATAATTGGATGATGCCACCTTGTGGTATTTCTTGAAAATCGCCTCCTCTTCCTCCTTTTGGCTTGCACATAGGTTTTTATTCAGTATTACTCTTCCGGACTTTCACAATGGCATTGCTACTGAAGTGGACTTACTCTGATTCGTAATTAATGGGGTTTGCAAGCTGTTGAATATGGGAAAATGTCTCATTACAAATTGTATGAATTTTGTCAGATTAATAATTTTTCTTGTATTTCTCTTTCACAGGGGTGATTTCAGAATGAACAGCGCAACAGACCATACTAATCTGAAGTTTATCTTGTCTGCTTTACATGTGGCCCTCATTGTGCTTAGACCACAAGTTACAGATTCTTACTTGATTTACATTTTGGTTTGATATTTACCCTATAATGTGATGATTTATTTTTTCTTTAGGCGAATGTTGGAAAGTAAAAAAAAAAAATTCTGACCCCCCTAAAACTTTAATTTGATGAAAATGAAAGTATAAATATTGCCAAAAGTGTTTTTGTAATACAATAAACAAGACTTGTTTTTACCCTGTATCTATTTTTTTTTCTGTGAAGACACTATAAAAAATTAATTCTGGTACAGATTGTTGGTACCTCTGAAGGAAGGCTTTACCATACTGGCTTAAAGGGGAAATGAACAAAAATTGTAATAATTGAATAAATATATAATACATGTATGTAAGATGCACCTTTGCTCCAGAGTAAGTGACTTTATTCTATGTGTAGATTTCACGGCAGAATTCCCCAACTCTGTTTTGTAGGCCCATGAATGACTAGTCCATTTTGCAGGAAACCATAAGCCTTCACAGGTTGGGTAATTACCTTCACAGTACAGCTGATCAACTACCTCTGGATTTCTATAAAAAAAATGCACTGTTGGTGGACCTTGAGGACTGGTTCTAGATTTAAAAAAAAAACAAAACAAAACAAAAAAACCTAGTCTTATGCTGGGCATACACGGTAAGTTTGTTTACTTATCAATCGAGCCGCTGATGGCTCGATTGATAATATACGACAGGTGCGATGACCCGCTGGATAGATTCCCCACTCGGGAATTGATCCATGTGTGGATGAGCGGTGACGCGCCGGCATCGAGCCCCTGGCTCGATACTGGCGCATAAACTTACCGTGTATGCCCAGCATAAAACCTGTCAGTAGAGGTCAAAACAACTGGATTAAAAATACACTAAGTGGCAGCTACCTAGTCAATTGTAGTGCATTTTACTCTAGGGTAAATGTACATATTATACAGCCAGGGAAACGTTCAACTGTGTATTAGTGCAGCAATCTGCCTTCCTTTGCCAACACAAACGGGCATGCTAGTATAAAGTTGATCCGAGATGAAAAACTAACTAGAACTATAACAAGTAACTTGTCTATATCTTATCTAAAGTTTAGATAGTTTACACAGCAAATCAAGCTGCAAACAGCTTCAACAGTTTATGATTATTTATTCCTGTAATACAATAAGGGCAGCCATGTTCTGTTTGTCACATTACACACAGGCAAGCTGATAGCATCTCCTGCCTGCAGCTTGTGACAAATTCACCCCCTTCTCCCCTCTGCCTCTGAAATCTCTGGCTGGTAACCTCCTCATCCTGCCCAGACTGATCTCCCATAAGGCCCCTTGCTACGGTGCCAAGGCACTGAAAAAGCTGTGGGCGAGGATTGTTTTGTTTATACAAAAATTAGAGTATTAAAACAAAACAAAGTATTTGGCTTGAGGAATGCCCTATAAACTATATGAAAGGAACACAATTATGCAATCAGTAAGTTTATCTCGGATCCACTATAATTCTAATATGTATAGTATTTTGAATGGTGTCTGCAGCACTTTACAATGTATATAGTCAAGGGAGGATTCACAATAGTCTGTGTGAAAAATTCCTATGTTAAAAACATTTTGATACAGTGGTTAAAAAAAAAAGTAAGCCTTAATTTCTGACTCCCCAAGCAGTGTAAAAGATAGTAAAAGCAGTCCTTAATAAAAGTTTTTGTTTTAATAATAGATCTTAAACACACTTGCCAGAATAGGGATTCTGCACTGTTAGCAGCTGCAGAGGTTTTGCTGTCGGACACTGTTGGGCATGCCGCTGCAGAGGTATTGCTGCCGATCGGGACCTGCTGGAATTAATCTATTTGTTTGTGTCCATTAGATTACTAGCTAGCACTACGCTAGCTAGTATTGTCTGGCGGCACCCCCGATTGGCCGCAATCCCCCCCCCCCCCCCCCCCAATTGCCCACTAGATACATTACCATGCTGGGTTCCAGCGATCTAGCAGCCTCCCGCTTGCTCCGTTGCTCACTATGGGGAGGACAGGGACTGTGCATGATTGCCATGTACGATCCTCCCCATTGTGAAAACTAGAACTTGAGCTGGATTTCATCAATATGGATTTGATCTATCTGACAGGATAGTAGATCTAATCTAAGTCGATCTGCTGCTGGTAGCGGATCGATGGCCATAGAGTTGCATTGGATCTAATGGTCCAATAATGCACTTAGATTGATTTCCAATAGATGTAATTCTGAAATCTATTGTAAATCTGTTCCTAGTGTGTGGCACACAGATTCCTTTCAGATTTGACTTGACAGGCATCTGACAGAAATCTCGTATGATGGAATCTGCTGCAAATCTATAAGTGTATGGCCACCTTTAGCTAGTCTCTGACCTGGAGTAAAAAATGTGGCAGTGGTGCATGGCCCTTACAACCATTTTGCGAAGATATTCATTCCTGGCTTCTGAAGCTAGGCGACCCATAGGCACCAGAGTGATTTCTCTGACGCCGTATGGTGGTCTCTTGCAAGAAGCGAGATTTGACGGGCAGCTCGCGCGAGCTCCCGTCGGTAAACACAGCATGCCCCAGCGATCAGCCAGCAATTTTAGTACTTAAGGATTATGTATTTATACAGTGCTTACATATTGTGCAGAGTATAGTCTTGTCCCTTAACTGTCCCTCGGAGGGGCTCACAATCTAATCCCTGCCATAGCCATATGTCTCGGTATAAATCCTGTGGTGTATGTATCTTAAGGTGGCCATACACTGGTCGACTTGCCATCAGATTCAACCAACAGATCCCTCTCTGATCTAATCTGATCAGAGAGGGATCGTATGGTGACCTTTACTGCAAACAGATTGTGAATCGATTTCAGCCTGAAACCGATCACAATCTGTGGAGCTGCTGCCCCCCCCCCCCCCCCCCCCCCTGCATACATTACCTGTTCGGCTGGCGCGAGTCCCCTTGTCCCCGCTGTCTTTTCCGCTCCGGGCTCCAGACCGTTCCTGCAGCTACTGAACTTCCTGTCCAGGGGAAGTTTAAACAGTAGAGGGCGTTCTACTGTTTAAACTTCCCCTGGACAGGAAGTTCTGTGTAGCTGCAGCTGGTCACCGCGGAAAGAAGACAGCGGGACCAGGGGACTCGTGCCGGCCGGAACAGGTAATGTATACCCCCGCTGTATTGCGTCTGGCATTCGAACACTGCTATCGACGCACTTCCGGCCCGCCAGCTATCTTCCGCACGGACGGATCGACTGGAATCGACGAACGATCGATTTTGGACGAAATCGATCGTTCTGTCAGCGGTGTGCACGGTGACTTCACAGCAGATTCGATCACTGTAATCGAGTCGGCCGTATATCGTCGGGAAAATCGTTAGGTGTATGGGCCCCTTTAGTCTAGGGCCAATTAAAGGGGAAGCCAATTAACTTATCTGTATGTTGTTAATAAAATGTAGGGGTTTTTTAATTACTAAATAAAAATATCAGCAGCAATGAAATACCGCCAAACCAAATCTCTATTTGTGAGAAAAAAAGGAGGTAAAATTCATTTGGGTGCTAAGATGTATGACCAAGCAATAAATCGTTAGCTGTGAAATGCTGAATTGTAAAAAATGGCTTGATCACTGGGGGGGGGGGGGGGGGGGGGGGGGGGGGGGGGGGGGGGGGGGGGGGGGGGGGGGGGGGTGGGGGGGGGGGGGGGGGGGGGGGGGGGGGGGGGGGGGGGGGGGGGGGGGG